>NW_018020601.1:285070-326024 GCF_002006095.1 Pseudomyrmex gracilis
TTTTTTTTTTTTTTTTACAAAGCAAAGGAATAGGCAAAAGTACCCGAGTCCGTTTTCCGCGAATAATAGTAGAGTTAATATTGACCCGTAATCCTTGTAATGCACTCGATTCTTTGATCTTTTGCGCATGTCAGAGAACCATCATAGATGTATTGGACCATGGAAAAGCTCTCAAAATGCAAAATTGGGACGGCCCCGGGCGAGCGCGCATGCAGTTCAAAAGCTCTCTCGAGGTTCTCACGTGTTACAAGAATGTTACATGTGCGTCGAAACTGTCCTTGTTCGCGCAATCCGGTCGGATCCTTTTGCACACGTGTGCTCGCGAATATGTAGAAACTAGAGATTCAATTAAAAGTTAAATCAATCGAAAACTAAAAAATTATTATTACGCGAAATAAAATATTTTGTCGGAAATGAGTAAAAAACAACGTAGCAAAAAGCGAACGAAAATAAAACACACACAAACGTTATGTTGTCGCGCAATTGAAACCATTTTGTCTTCTCTCATTTCAGTTACCGACGACAAATTGAATTCTCGATCAACGAGTCAAAGAGGAAATCAAAATGTGCCACTGTGGAAAACCAGCGGGGTAAATAGCGTTATATATTCCGATCTTTCTTCAACGTACAAATAATAATTCCCTCAAAGTTTTTATTATTTCGCACATGCACACAGAACACACAGTGAAAGCAACGAAACTTTTTCGCGATGAGACACAAGCAGATATTTAACTTACCTTTATATTTAACTTACACCAGATGATTTGACTTATCTTATATTTAACTTATCTCGCTGTCGAAATAAATTGTATAACGATTCCTATAACTATTCTTTGAGAAATCTCGATTTCTCGTTGAAATTCTGAAGAATATTTAATCGATTTACGCGTTTAAGGAATGTCACATCTTTTTCACAATTTTCTCGAAAGATTCTCTTAGGAAGAAGTGTCTCGAAATTGCGAGACACATTGCAAATATTTCGCATCTCGAATGCGAGAGACAATCGTCCACATCTTGAGACGTTTGACAAAAAAAAAAAAAAAAAAAAAAGAGTATCGACGGTATCATCATTTATCAAATGTGAAAAAAAACCTTTATCCCGTCGGTGCTTTCTTTCGGCTAAAGCTCTCGCGACACGAAGATGAAAAAGCACTTTAGCATTTGCGAGCAATATAATGGTGCTGCTCGCCCTCTCTCGCGATACCCCGATACGGAAGCGACAATACAAACTGGACTGACAAAGACAAATTGCGAAACGATTCAGCCAGCGCCGTAAACAAAACTGCATCGACCATTAAACGCGTACATCGATTAACACATCAAAGATTCTCTTTCTCGCGAATTCTGAGATCTTCTCTCGCGGAAACTTTTCTCGAAGAACTATAAAAAAAAAAAAACAAACAAAACTTTTAAAAACTCACTCATTTAATACGACATGATTAATGTAATTGTATGATTAGATACAGTTGTTTTGTGTGTTTTTTTAACAATATTACATTTTTTAATTCAATCGTAAGAGTGTCTGTATATTTATTATACGAAGTAAATATTAATTTTCCGATAGTTTTTTTTTTTTTTTTTTATTTTATTTTAACATGACGTGTGTGATTGATACGACGTTCCGACTGTTCATCCGATTGTTTTATTTAATAGTCGTCTGGTGACTGGTATTCGTTGAGCGCTTAACTTGTTCAACTGACAATTACTTACGCTAACATTCCAATTTGAATCAACGTGCAACGTGGCGCAGCTGCGTTTCATTTGTGCCAGATGCGACTAGATGAATTTACTTGGTCAGCAATGTCATTTCTCGCCGTTCGTACCAGTTTAACACAACTCAATCCGGGAAGCGCGCGCGCGCGCGTACACACACACGTACATGTATATACACGCAAATAAGTTTTAATCCCGAGAGACGTGCCCGAAAGCGGAATTGATCTCCGGAAACGTTGGAAAAACAAGCGTACGTTTTGGTAGACTAGATTTTTTTGTAACACAAATAATTTCAATCTACGTACTTATCGCAGCTTTGACAATTTTGTCAAAGTTACAAATTTGCAACACCGATTAAACGTTTTTGTTTTTTTTTTTGTTTTTTTTTCACGTACACACATTCTACAAATACGTTCGCGAAAAAAACACAATTTTCTTTATGTGTTTGTTTTCGTACCGCATCAAATTATTTAGCACGTCGCGTTTGTCTGTGCGCGCGTTTGCTAATCAGAAAGGGTGTGTGTGTGGTTTTGTTTTTTTCACCGACAGAATTATCGAAGTCGAAACAGCGGTTTGTTCAACGTTCCCAAGGACACGAGCACCGCCGAATCGCAGGGAGACTGTAGCACAACGGTCGCTTCCGGTCGCAGTTCCGCCGCGGGATTCAAAACCAGCAAGCAACGTTGGAGCGGATTTTTCACCAACACCAAGGACGTCAAGATGGATCTCTTGACGGCCCAATTGGACGAGTACAACAAGTACGGCGTGCCGAAACCCCCGAACGTTTACGTGTACCACGACATGACGCTCGACGAAGAAGGTTCGACGTTTTTCTTATTCGTTAGCGATTTTACACAACGTTCGAAATCTTTGAAGATTTTCAACGTATTTTTTTTTTTTTTTATTGCTGCTTGCTCGTTCATTCGGCGATTATTGCGATACTTGTTTCCAGTTCTTTACAGTTTGGAGCGGGACTGGCGCGATATCGTTAAGGATTCCGATCTGCTCTCGAAGAAACAGACGAAACAACAGACCGCTCTCTGGGAATTGGCCGAGACCGAAGTGACTTACATAAAAACGTTAAAGGTCGTGACCGACGTAAGTAAAATAAAATACGAATGTCTTTGCGAAACCGAACTCGTCGTCGTTTCTCACGATTCAAAAAATCGATCGAATCGACGACACATTGCGATAAGCCACGAGTGTCGCGTGAAAATTTAAATGAGAATTTACACGAAGACGATCGTTGAGATTAGAATTTTCAATCTTCATAAATATGCGCGCGAGACGTGACCGTCGTTTGTGAATATATCGCAGCTCTTCATGGCGTGTCTCTGCAATCTGCAAACTTCGAATATCCTGAACGAGGTTGACAGATCGAAGCTCTTCAGCAACATACTCGATATCTACGCCGCTAATCGCTACTTCTGGACCGAGTATCTGCTTATGATGGTGAACGTGTCGAGATCGAACGGGCGGCCGCTCGATCCGAGTCATCTCCTTCTGGGGTTCGAGACCTTCGAGCAGACATTCGCACCTTACGTAAGATACTGCGCCGAGCAGAGCAAGTGTCAGCAGTATTGCAAGGACCGATTGAACGATAACCAACTTTTCACGGCGTATCTGGTGGTACGTACAGTTTAAAAAACAAAAAAAACAAAAAACTTGTATTTATTGAGTAAGAGTAGAACAAAATCCCGTTCAAATTGTCCTGTTACAGTGGTGCGAAACGCAAAAAGACTGCAACCGACTGAAACTCATGGACATACTGGTGATGCCGATGCAAAGACTGACTAGGTACACGCTTTTGCTCCAAGCTGTTTATAAGAATACTGAGAATGAGGGGCAACGCGCGGAATTAATCCACATGGTATTGAAACTGAACTTTTTATACTTGCTCGAACTCGCGACAAAAGCGAAAAAAAAAAAACACACACTTTCGCGAATTATTTTGAAACTCGCATATTTCTTCACGATTCGAATTCATTCATTTTTTTACAATTCAAATATTTCTGTGTATATAAATATATACATTGCTTAAATTTTTTATCGTATTTGATAAAGAACACGAAAGCGATTAAAAAATTGAAGGAATTGTATATATATAATTTACGCAGATCAAATCCGTGGACGATTTCGTGGCGTTTGTAAACGCGGCCTTGAGGAGAAACGAGGAGGCCGATAAATTGTACAGTGTGGCTTCCCGTTTGGAAAGTTACGACGTCGTCGAGACCAAAGGCGACGAGGAATTGGAAAAACTGATAAAACCGTATCGAAATTTTGACATAACCACGGCGCCGATGCCCAGATGTCCTAAGGACACTCAGAGAACGCTCCTTCGGGAGGGAGATTTGAAGTTGAAAGACGCCACTACCAACAAGGTTAGTTTATACGCGAGCTCGCGACTCATTCTCGCCGAACAAACTCTTAACTGTTCCTCTGAATTCTGTGTTCAAATTTGACTTTCAGATGGAAGTGCATGTATTATTACTGACAGACATGCTGTTGATCTGCAAACCGTCGACAAAAAAAATGTTGAAGATCATTAGGGAACCGTACGTTCTCGATCGTATACGAATATACGAACTCAAGAAACAGCCCAACAATTTGGGATTGACGTATCTTCACGAATACGGAACACTGTCGGCTGTTTTCATTCTTAGTGCTAGTGATTCGAAATTAGCAAAGGTGACTCGACAAAATACGCGCGGAAAAAAAAAACAAAAAGCAATAGAATTAAGTTAAAACTGCGGTTTAAAAATCGACATAAAATGTAGAGTTTTTAATATTTAATACGTAACAAGTGAAGTCTTGAGCCACCACCAACTATGCAACTTTTCCAGTCATGGGTGGAATCTTTGAAGCAAGCCCAGCAACAATTCGCTCTGATAAAAGTGCCGTCGCTCGGCGAGTCTCTGATAAATCTCACACCCGTCAGCGGTCAGCCAAGTATAGCGGACAATGGTGATTTCGAAACGGAGGAGTACGAAGGTATGTTGTCGAGAACACCGCGCGGCAGTAGCAGAGCGTCGCACACCAGCAGCCTCGCACACAGTCATAGGTAAAAAAATTTGTATCTCGATGATTCGAAAATTACATTGAAGTTTCTTGCTTATATATTTGTGTGATTGTGTTTATGATGCGAGAAATGTATATTATATTAATTTTCAGCGGTAGTATGGAGATGGAATGCGTATCTCCGGGCAGCAGCAGTTTTCTACCGAGCAGAAACGTCAGCGTGGAGACAAACGAGCCACCGCGAGCGTCGAGCTCGTTATCGTCGGAGGAAGGTGGCGAATCCACCTCCTGTTACAAACCAAAATCCGCGCACACCAAGTGAGCGTTTCTCCCCTCCTATCAAGTTTTTAATTTCACATCGATGATTAACGATGTCTCTTCAAAGCTAATTAATCAAATTCACAACACAGGCGCTCATTGTTGAGCAAATCACCGACACCGAACACGCTGAGCGTTCGAGTACCACATTCGAATCTGGGTCGATCGTTACCCAACTTAACACTGACCACTTCGCCACAAACTTCTACCGTGTCGTCGGCGCCGCCGAACTCGCTGCTGTTAGTGCCGCAGATGACGAAGAACAAGGACACCCTCCTCTCACCAGGACAACGAGGTAGCGATTATCGACGCCGATCTCTGTGCTTACGTTTGTCACACTCGTCCGAGGCCGAGTTTCAATGACGCTCGTCAACGATATCTACGTATCCGAGTGCACACCAATTAGATCAGTAGTTAATGCGAGTATCAAGAACATAAGGCACTTCGCAAATCAATTTCAACGGCATTACGTTTGATGCCGTTTGCTTCTTAGAAGTAGTGTCTTAGAATTGTTATCAATGCAGAGAGGCGAGACAACGTAATAGAAATATATCGAAGATATTGTAGTGTAGCTTTAATGTAAATTTTATTCAAAGAAAGTATTAGCGTGTTATTACTTAATAATACAAAAAGTTCTCCAACAAACATTATCAACGGACAACTCTATATTTCAAATAAAATAACGCACTGTTAAAAAGTTGTATCTTTATTTTCTCGAGTAAAGACATGAAATAAAAAAATAAAAAAATAAAAAATAAAAATAAAAAAAAAAACAAAAATTCTTCGTTCTGACACTTGAAAAAACTAATCGTTATTTATTCGTATCGATGATGTGTCACCAGGCATATCGTATCCACCGCCGTCGCCACCGCGAGGCGCACTCAGACGGGCATTTGCATTACCGCAATCCCGAAATCCGCCTTTGATCAAGATGCGACACGTGAACACATCTTTAACGCAAACCGTACAGGTAACCATGAGCAACTCCGATACTACCGAAGTTGTCGAGGGAAGACTGAGAAGGGTAGATTCTTTGCAAAGAGTGCCGTCGACAAGCAGTATCGTCGAAGAAAAGGTACGACATTAGCGATTAATGATGATGTCAGTGACATTTGTATGTGTACAAAAACATTTTATAATATACACACGATAAAAATAATTTCATCGAACAAGAGAACCTCGCAATTCTACTTGTAAATAAACTATTATTATTTGTAGAAATAACATGAAAATATTGGCCTAACATGAAAATATTGGTTTGGTGTGAAAAAAAGACGTTTTAGCACACGGATGCACGACGAACACGTTAAATGGATGTACCTGATGTGCGTGTACACGGATAATGCTCAACGGATGTAATTTGTATGTGTATTGATCCAGAGACTCGTCTCGTAATGATCTCTGAGACATTCCACGAAACGAGTAAAGCAATTTTTACAACTGGTAAGACGACGAAATATACGTACGCGATGAATGAATTTTGCGAACGAAAGAATCCATAGCGGAATCATATATTTTTGTGTGTTTCCATACATATATATATATATATAGATATATATGTATATGTATATATTTGTTTTCAGATTGGGGCCATTCAACACCAACGAAGTTTGTATCGCAAATGATTTTATCACTATACGTACTCTTTAATTGTTTCTCTCTTCAGTTTTTTAATTCATATTTTCTAAATAGAAAAACCGTAACGCGTCGTAAACTAGTCAATCACGGCCTATAAAACACTTGCATGGGAGAGGACTTGTATAATCACACGTTCGTGGCGTTCTCTCTCCGCTCGGTGACATCTCTCAGTAGTGAAATAAAATTTGTTATGTATGCGTGAAAAGTACGTATGAGCTTTCGATTAATGTTAGTTATCGGCGTGTGTCCACACAGGGGGCACACTTGAAAAATTGATGGGTGCGCAAAAGTATGTAAGTAAAACAGATAATTTATAGTTATATATAATTAATACTGCATATATATTTATATTTTTTAAAATGAGAGCACACACACATTGGTCGCAAAGGAAACAGAGAGTATATTGGTGAGGAGAGAGCGTATTGCGCCTATGTGAATCTTCTTATGTCATTTTGAGAAACAAATTTGTCTCACATGTACTTCCGAGAAAAGAAATATTTAAATAATTAAATGTGTAGTAGCGTTCGAGAATGATTGTGTAAAGATCGTGAATGTGCGTCATAAGCACTTTTATTAAAATATAGAGAGATCCTTAACTCTGCTTTTCGACAATTTAATAAAAATCAAAAAAAAAAAAAAAAAACCTGCAATTTATATACATGTGTCATCAAACAGTGATCAATTGATAATAAATCATATCAGTGTGCAACGAACACAGCACTCGCTTGTAATTAAATTAGTTATCAGGCATATCTCACATTAAACACAAAGCTTTCAAGAAACTTTGTTTGTAAACGTTCCCACACAAGGATCTTGAAATAAAATCAAAATTGTTAGTACTTCTTTTAGTTTCTCACGAATTAAACATTTTTTTTTTTTTCAAATAACAATTTCGTATCCCACATTTTTTAATTTTCTAAGAAAAACCTCACTTTGCTATACATGGCAGTAGAATACTTCAGCGTGTGTTAAATTATCTAAATTTTTGTATCTATTTTTTTGTTTTTGATAAAAAAATCTTAAAATAGATGACTCCTCAAACCAGAGAGTATGATGTGAGGTCCAAAAAACGTAAAAAAAATTTAATTGATAATTTACAATTGGGTTTTCTAGGATCAAATAACAATACGCGGGGAGAAAAGGAGAAGAGAGAGGGACATGTTGACATATATCCTATGGGGGAACTACCTATAGTACAAAAGTGTGGTAGTCATGTTCTTTAGCAATGATATGTTATTCGATCTAGAGAAGTGCGTATTATATTTAATTGTTCCAAATCTCTCGCGCGTATATTATTATTATTAAATTGTGAAAATTATATGCATACATATCAGTGTTCACTTAATAAAGACTACATTTTCATAATTACGTTTGTATTTCCGAGTGTCACGTTATTCCACGAGTTGTATTGTTATTTATATATATAAGCAAATTTCGATATTAATACTGCATTAATATTTGACATGTGATTGCATAAATCAATATGTATGTATATTCTATATACAAATATTATTATTAACAAAAGCGCTAAGAGCGATAAAAACAAGAAAATATCCATTTACTCACATTTTGTACACGTATCGTATTTACCTTATACGAAATATAAACAATACACTTTTTTTTTACCTTCGTTTCACGAAATAAAATTCGTCGTCGCAGACCTCTATATATCGGCAATGTCCTATAGTTGTTGTAAAAAAAAAAAAAAGCAGTGTTCTCGGAAGAGATTAGACAGAGAAATCTATTTTTTTCGTACTTCTTCTCTATATGTCCCGAAACTTGAAATCAACAGAGTCTCCTGTGACGCAACTTGTTTCCTCGATGCAGAATTTCGGTGATAAATCGGATACTATTTTTCTCTTGTGCGTGTCTTGTAAAGCCTGTTCTACATCAAGCGCAAGACGCAAACGCAAGTAGATCACGAACGGAATTGACTAATCGCATTGATCAAATCAACCAGCGTGATTGGTCAATTTCACGAGACCTGCTACTTGCGATTGCATCTTGCGCTTAATGTAGAATGAGCTTAATGGTTTATTGGGAGAACCAATCAGAACGAAATCTTAAATCACGCGATACTCCAAGGCTGCGTCCTGTTTGGCTCTTGCCAGTGGAATCAATACAAAAGCACGCTAGCGGCATTGCCGCGTCAGCGCGTTCTATGGACGGAAGCTAAGGTCTAAGGTGCGTAACAAAGCGGATAAGATGCCATTTTATTTCGTCGTGACAATTCTTTCTGTATGATTGGACATCAAATAAAGAATTTTTAAAACTATGTTGAAATTCACGAATCCCATTGATTAACCAAACCAGAAAAAAAAAAGACTGAGAGCGGCCATAAGAGAATGTGTATTGCTTTTTCTCCCTGAAAACCAGCGCAATGTCCATGGTGAGTAATGCACATTGGCAGCTACAGGACCTTCGACGAAAGGTCAATGACCTCCGATGAGAGGTCAATGAACTTTGACGAGAGGTCAATGAACTTTGAACTTTGACGAGAGGTCAATGAACTTTGACGAGAGGTCAATGACCTCCGACGAAAGGTCAATGAACTTTGACGAGAGGTCAATGAACTTTGACGAGAGGTCAATGACCTTCGACGAAAGATCGATTACCTTTGACAAAAGATGATGGATGCATTATATACAGCCTATATTTATATACATTTATGTTATATATTACTTTTTCGCATTGCGCATTACACATTTAACCGTTGTTTTTAATTCCTATTCTTAATATTGTCTCTATTGTGCTCAGGCTCTTACGGGCCTGGTCGGGCTCCAGTCTTCTCTCTGGCCAAACCGATCAATGGCCAATGAGTTTTGCTTTTTTTTGGTTTTATTTGCTGTTTGATGTTTCGCACGAGCGAGCTCGCGCGCGAAATGTCAGCTCTTTTTAATTTAACTTTTAATTGCTTCTAGTAAGTAATTAAAATTGATTTCCTGTCAATCGAGATTGGCCGGTTCAACGCCGGCTTGGTGAATTTCAAAAGTGCAATCGGACGACAGAATAAAACCAGTTCTCAGAATCAATTTTGATCAATTCCAATTATTAGAATTGGCTTGTGAGTTATGTTCTTCTTAACATCATCATTACTCGTAGAGTTCAATGTCGTCGGTTGATATTCGGATATACATATATCGAGGTCGAAGTAACCTTGAGCGCTTTGGACGCTCACGCGTTTTGAGAGAGCGCGTCTCGGTCTATATCTTTGTTCGATATTTAAAGAACAATGAAGACTGACGGACGCTCAAACGCCAAAGCGAACGCGTTCCTTATAGCAAGCAAATTAAATAATCAGTCAATTTTTTTAAGCGCGAATTATTGTTTTGTTAATTATTGTGTCGTTATTCATCACACAATCGATTCTCTTCTCTCATTGAACTCAGTCTATTATGATTTTACGTAGAGAGGCAGAATCTACATATGTTATGTAGAAACGTCAGTCGGATCGAACGTCAATCATTTTTCTGTATAAACACACGGAACAAAAAAAAAGCTTAAAACAAAAAAAAAAAACAACTTCACATGAGACACGTTTACAGGAAAGTAGGAGAGAAGGGCCGAGTTGTCTATACGTTCCTGGCCGAGTTTACCCGAAGAGATGAGAGTCGTGTAAAATCGCCAGCGGTAAGCGTTTGTCGTGCGTTGCCGACACATGCTGCCAGTTTGAGTCTATCACAGAGCGGGTGTGCATATTGCGGTGACATGGCTACCAGCATTTCGGAGGAGCTCGAGGTATTGCTGTGTGATTATTAATGATTTTGTCTTGATTTTCGGCGCGGAAAGATGCTGGGAAAATCAATGCCGATTACGGCGACGAAAACGGTCTCGGGTTCCGTGTGTAACAGCGTGGATCCTTTCTCGGTAACCTCCTCCTCCCGCATCCTCTCTCCTCCCTCTACGTTTTCTTCTCCCTCCTTTCGCGTTGCGGATGTGATCCGCCGTGTGAGAAAGTGATCTTAGATCGCCGCTTTTACGGTTCGCCGCAGAAAGATATTTCATTTTTTTTTTTACGCTCGTAGAAGTGCCTCTCGGCCGCCGTTCGTTGATCCAATAAATAATTTGCGTTGCCAAAAGTACACGCAAATATTGCAATAGATAAGAGATTTGCGAAGAAATGTTCACGGTAATATCACTGTATAGGTTACCGCGGGCAAGGCGGTAAGGTCGCTTTGTAATTCGCCAGCCGGTGTGATCGTATTCGCGAAGTTCAGACCAGAGAATTCAATACACATGATACAGAAGAGCAATGAGAATTTTCCTTTTTTTTTTTTTTTTTAGGAAATTGATCGAAAACAAAATACTGAGGTAGCCACTACCGGTGAATTCTCGCCTGAATACTTAATCAAGCATCCGTTGCAAAATACCTGGACCTTATGGTATTACGAACCAGACAGGAATAAAACATGGGAGGAGAGCCAGCGTGAGATCACGAGTTTTGATACGGCGGAAGACTTCTGGAGGTAATGCCTATGCCGATCCTTTTTTTTTTTTTCTTTTATTTTGAGATACATGTAATAAGTTTATGCCGATATGAAAGTGACACGAACTGAGTGATATAAAAAAAAACCTTTTGCTTGTGTGCGCAGCTTGTACAATCATATTAAAACTGCCTCCGAGTTGAGGCAAGGATGTGACTATAGCATGTTTAAGCAAGGAATTCGACCTATGTGGGAAGACAATCAAAATAAATCCGGAGGAAGATGGTTAATAAATTTAGAAAAGAAGCAAAGAGCCACGGATTTAGATAATTTTTGGTTAGAAATTTTGCTTTGTATGATTGGAGAAGCATTTGATGAATATTCTGATGACGTTTGCGGGGCTGTGGTAAATGTCAGGCCAAAAGGTGACAAACTTGGTGTTTGGACATCGAATGCAGAATCTGCGGATAGTGTTATGGAAATAGGGTAAGAAATTGAGATTTGCTGTTATTTGTATACAGCATACTTTTTTAATTGTTTCTTAGTATAAATAAGCAACTTTAATTTCAGTCGCAAATTGAAAGAAAGATTAAAAATTACATCTAAAACAACTATGGGATATCAAGTACATAAGGACACTATGGTTAAAACTGGAAGTCAAACAAAAAATACTTATACATTATAAACACCGCTAAATTATTATTGATATCATATTTACATTGTTCTCATTAAGATATTAATAAGAAAACTTTTCATTTGAGATATTAACATAATTAAAGTATTAATATAATTGGCATTAATTTTTTGCTGAATTTATATTGAAAAAAATTAAATCTTGTTGTTTTGAAAGCATGTTGCGTCGTCATATTTCTGTAGTAACGACAAAAATCAAGTAAAACTCAATAAATATATGTTGAAATAGATTGATATTAGCATAAAACTTTGATAAAATTTTAGTGTAAGATCTATTATATATATACACTAGTGATCAGAGATGCACATGGGCTGCTGTATTTTTTTGTGGCTGACACGAAGTGTTTACATAATGGACTTGTATATTTGGTTGTAATTTGTATAAGAACTTTACATTTTTCAACAAATAAATTCTTATAGTTTTTTAAGTTCTTATAAAAAGTATAAGTTCTTATAAAATACCTATTAACCCTTATCCAAAGGGTATTAGGTCTATTTGAATTTATCTCTATTAAATATTAATCTTCAATACTTGCTTTTGTTTTTTCTTGTAGTAAGCACTTAATTTGATAATTTATCAAGATGAATAAAGTCTCAGTCAGATAATAAAATTAAGCAATGATTGCTTTTAATTCGTATTGAAATTTGTAAGATATAGTTACTTAACATATTTAAGGTGTGTAATTTATATATGTGTAAATTATATAAATTTATCATATATATACATATATATAGTATTTATATTAAAATACAGCACCCAATTCTATTTTTTGCAGTAATATGCTAATTATATTAACAAAACTATTCAGCAAATAATTAGAGACTTATATATTAGTCTTTATTTATATATCACCTATAATTTTTAGGTAAATTGTCCATGTTTATGTGTTTGTTACATTATTAAATTCTTACATACAATTATATTACTGATCAATAGCATAAAGTATAAAGCATATTTAGAAAAAATAAAGTGAGGTTTATTGCAAAAATATGTATAAATTATATATATATATAATATCACGTACTCTTATTTTTTGATATTAATTCTTCTACAAGTTCTTTTAGATCCCTACGTCTTCCTTTTTCTAAAGCCCGTGTTAAATTTAGTTCCCAATGCTCTGTGTCAGATTGTGACATATACATGTTTAATATCTATAAACGGTAATCACAATTTAGTCTGTTGTTTAGATAAGTAATATATATACATACATATATCTTAGTTGCATGAATTTTACCTCATAACTTTGTTCCCTCAAATCATAAGGATGTTTACTTTGCACAGCATCAATTTCACATTCTTTAATTCCTAAATATCTAGCAACATCTCTCCAAGATCGACCCAGTCTGTCTTTGATTTGTAGCAACACTGTAAAAAAAAAAACATACATTTTTCTAAACTGAGAACATGTATACAGAAGAAAAAATAATTATGTTGTATAATCTAAGGTGAATATACCTATTTGTTGTAACATTGTTTTTCTCTGATTAAAAGAGTTTTGTGTTGGCAATTGATGCAAATTATTCAGAGAATTATATGTTGATGCCACATCTCTTCCTGTACTACTTTGTTGCTTTCGTAATATTGGAACTGTGTAAAATGCAAATAACATATTATATAAAATATCAATATTGTTCACAGCATAAGCTAATAAAAAAATAATATTAATAAGAATCTCAGATCTTGTGCTGTTATTTGTAACTGTTATTTTAAATTTTGCGAACAACTTGTATAAAAGTTTCTGACAAGCCAAAACTATTTTTTTAAGTTTTTATTTTTACTACATATTCTTCATCAAGTTTTCAATTAAATATCAGAAAATTCTCACCTTCATCGTTTTCATACATATTGCACAAAGGTGTATTCTTCTCCAGCCAATTCTCATACTCGAGCAATTTGTTTTTCAAGTTTGATTCTCCAACAAATGTCTTTGATATATTTTGCAATTCTTTTATGTTATCATAACTAATAATGTCTCGTTTTTCTAGCAATCTTATAAGCGTCTTGAGGTCCTTTACTTCACTCAATTTGCGTTTGGAATCAATTTCATTTACATAACAGCATTTCAGTTTCTCCAAACCATCACTGTTGACATAAGGTTCACCTATGCTGAGGAAGTCTCGACGAAGTAACTCGTATCTCTCGAGCATCATGTTCTCGATAAGTTCTCGTGCGCAATACTAAAACCAAGTGTTTGCGGGAATACCCGGTGAGATAAGCCTATGTATACGTACACACAAGAAGTCGTAACCCTAAAAGAAGACATTCGATGAAACTTTTACAAAGACTTATGCGTTCGGTATTGCAAATCGAAGATGTCGGAGTGTTTACCTCAAAAATTTCTAAACTCAATGCGATTGGTCAGTTGCGCTGTATTTGCGTTCAGATTTGCACTTCCAATCTCTCGGTTTTGCAATGCCGAACGCGAATAATATTTTCTGGGGAAGTTTAAAACTCGTATCACTATGGATTGGGATCTCAGATTGAATTTGAATTTAACCAATCGGAGTGAAATAAAAGCTAATCTCTCGAGTTTAGTGAATTCTGCTTGATGAGCTGCTAAAAACTTTGATCAAATTCCAATCCCAAATCTGTAATCCGATACGGCCATAAAGATCCATTGTCGAGATCGACAGCTTGCGTTATTATTTCTCCGTAATATATCTTTTCTCTTCTGCCGTGCTTTGCGCATGTGTGACTGTCAACAAGCGTATGTGACGGAGTATACGATACGTAAGATAAACTTTTGTACAGCGAGAACAATTTTGAACAATTTTGAACAATTTTGAACTCATACCACAAAATGAGATAACATGTAACAAAAGAATCTTCTTTTATTAATGTTTACCGTAAATGGGTATAGAAAGCGATAAGAGATTATAGAAAGACTTTGAGTTCGTGTTACCTTACGTAAGTTTGATTAACTCTGATTATTCGATTTTATATTTGTAAATTCATAAAAAAAAAATAAAATAAAATAAAATAAAAAAAAGATAAATCTGCCCCGGGTGAGGATCGAACTCACGACCTTAAGATTATGAGACTTACGCGCTGCCTACTGCGCTACCGAGGCAGCGAGACCTGAATTCTTTAATTTGTTATTTCCACGTAGAATAACATACAATTAAACGAAAAGGCAAAAAATTAAGATTTTATAATATTAACAGGAGTGGGAGTATTTTTGATGTTTTTAGCTTTTTGTTTTTTTTTTATTTGTTTGTTTCAGCACAAGATAGGCTGCATTCCGATGTTCGTTGTACTGGGAAATCTATAGCACATGTGAAATATAGATTTTTAGTACCGGCAGTGAATATCATCGGAACGCCACAAAATGAGAGACGTCAGATCAGGTTGGGTGGACTAAACACAACAATCCATTTGGAAAGAGTGCAGTTACAGTAATCGCGTGACGATCGTGACATGTGATAGATTTGGTTGTTCAAAAGATCTCATTTTGTTTACGATGCTCTGTCCGGAAACATGGAATTTCAAACCAGCGCAACATTGTTTTTCTATAGATAGAAGAGACATTGAAAAAGATGTGATTCCGGAAGTGATTAAAACGCATTACTTCAATCATTCGGCAAGTTTTGATGAACTTTGTTTTTGTTAACAATTACATTTTTGTACATATCTACGGCTGTGTTATATCTCGGGCCCGAAGAGCGCGCTATTCCGTCACTTTGTTATCGCTTTAGATAAAAAAAAAAAACAAATAGAATAATGCGATAGCTCGATGCATTCCTTGAATGCAGCTTATTATATACTTCGTTCAATTTGAGAAGAGAATTTTACTGCGCATAGAGGAAGAAAAGTGAGCAAAGTGGGCATAGTGTTGCGTGCGGGATTGGCGAAAAACTTGCTTACGGCCAATGGCTATGAAGTGGCGAGACTTTTGTTGTTAGATAAGGTGCGCGAAACGAATGAGTTTTCGTTCATCCAGTTTTTCTTCTCAAATTGAACTCAGTATAGAACAACACCCGTAAAAACTTAATTAAATGTTTCATTAGATGTTGCATAGAACTATGAACATCTGAGATTTTTATTCTGAATATACATATATATATATATACATATTTCACAATTTATATGTAACTCTTTATTTAAAAAAAAAAATGTTTAACTTTTTACAAAATTATTCTTACATATCAGATATCTGTGGTGCTTCCCGACACAGTCATTGTTCCGGATAGTTTACGAAATTGTTTGTCAGAAGATACGGAGTATTATCGAATAAATGCGCTTCGCGTTTGTGATCTTTTAAAAAGAGAATTTATTGAAGCTTTCGTTAAAAATGGTAATGTATATATACGTAGTTATTTTTATTTAGTTAATATTACAAAATACAATTTTGTGACTATACATCATATAGAAAAAAAAAAGAATCAAGTTGATGTTTTTTTTTAAATTAAAAGCATTCTGTTTCATTAATAGATATATAGATTGAATTCTTTTTTTACACTATTATTAACACACTTATATTTGTAGGGGAGGTCAGTATCCTAACAATAGACAATAAAATAGATTTGCAAAATTCGATCTGTGTAACTCCAAGTGGACATTTGGTACTTTCTTTATTAACTGAAGATTATCAAGCTCTTGGGTTAGAAGGAAAACCTTCTTGTTTTGATTATAAGCCTCATACACGTTACAGTGAGTTAAATAGAGAACTGATTTTATAATTATCTAGAAAACATAGTTTATAAAGTTTATATAGAATTGGATACTATATAAGTGTTTAATTTAATACATATATATGTATATATTAAATTAAACACTTATAAAACATTAAATTTGAACATTTGTACAAATAATACGCATTATTAAAAGTAGTGAGAATTGACTTGACAAACGAAACTTTCGTTCCTGGTAAGAAAAATTACGAAAGAGTTCGAGTTGCATTAGAAGAGAGACTCAAACAGAACTTTGATGTTATACTATCATGGGATCCACCAGGTATGTGTATATATATATATATGTTTTTTTTTCCTTTTGTCTTTTTTTTTCTTTATATAATACATGCCACATTAATATGTAATATTTATTTTTCTCAATTATTTAAATATTTCAGATACCAAAATATGTCCATCATCTATAGCAGCATGGTTTTACACACACAATTACAGTGTTTGTCTTTGTCATCAAAAGTTTTCACAAAAAATTGAATATTCATTAACAATACCAGTTCTTCAAGAAGAATCTAATATTGATAGATTCTTTGAATGGCTTGGAGTCTTTAGTGTCGGTGATATTCAGTATGTTTATGCTATTAAAAAAAAAATCACAATCTCTTTATCTTTGATTATTGATATTGGATACTATATATACCGTCGTTTTAGATTTAATGAAGAAACTGATGATTATGTGACCACATATAAATGCCCTTCTCCTTCTATGTACATTGGACAGATGCAGCATTTAAAATATACCGGTTTCTTTACACGTAAAAAGGTGGAGGAAATATATTATGCGTTAAAAGAATATGCACTGTCGCGAAATGCTTTGCCGTGGGTCAGTTTAGACGTACAGGGATTTGCAGACAGTCCTGTAAGTTGGAATTTGAAAGAACACACATTCTTCACAGATGGAGACAACAGTTACACCGTCGTATTTCGACCTAGAGAATGTATCATACGCAAAAGTTTAAGTTCCAACAACAGACCAAAACCGTGACAGATTTTTCTTTTTGTTAAATTCGATTCGTATAGAATAAGGAATCGGATTTAAGGAAGTCACCTGAAACGAATCATTAATTAACAGGCTATGAGATTTATATCATAAGTTATTTTATTTCGTAGAGGATTATTAGCTATAACAATAGCTATGTCATCATGCATATTTTTTTACTGATTTAATTATATAATAAAATATCATCTTATTATTAATGCGATAAATTTCTACTGTAAAAAGACAAGAGGTGCAACGAAAAACGACAGATGTGAAACATGTATGTCTAGTTATTTTCTAGAAAACGTGAAAAAAACGTGTATATTAAAGAAGCTTGTATATATATTTTATTGCAAAAACACTTGGTGTATGTAATAAAAAAAATATGTCAGTATTATTATACATATTGGTATTAGACGTATTAACGTCATTAATGATATTAATGGTCATATCATTTTTTATACCATTCAAATTAGGAGTAATATTGTTACTTGTACTAAAACTTTTTCTTTTTTTTCTTACATTGTTAAAGATAATTCATAACTATTCTTTGATATATTTCGAATTATTTCTTTATTATCAGATAGAAGAGTTTTTAGTTGACTTATTTTATGAATTATTAGATGAATTAGAAAGGATAGACTTAAATGATCTTAAAATGATTACTAGATTTATTTAATATTTTTATATCACCACTTGTCTTTTTTTTTTATTACTGATATTGACAATATAAATACTACAAGACTTCTATAATAAATACTAAATTTTATCACATATATTATGCTATTCTGACTGCCTGAAGCCTACCACATAATAAAAGAGATCAGATTAGATTCAATTAAATACTATTAATTAATCTTGCAACGCAATAGAACAATATAATCAGTATAAGGCTGACATTGTAAAAATAACTGACTTTGTATAAATAAATTAATATATATATATATATATATATATATATAAAAATAAAAGGCACTAAAGTACTCGACTATGAGATCAAAGCAGTCTATATCGTGTATAATTATAATAAAATCTTCGATTGTAAGCAGGCATAATCTTCGTAAATATAGTAGCAAACATCTTTTTTTTTTTTTTTATATCAAACATATATGATGTTCAAGTAATGTAAAATATCCTATATAGATGTATTTTGAAAAGGTCTTTGAAAAGTCACGTATCACTACGTTTAAAACATCTGAATTAAGATTCATATTAATACGTGAGAACTATCCGAATCACTGAATTTCATTCTAGAATTGTAATATAAATCCTCTATACCTGAACCAATCGACATACGAGACTTAGAACGCGCCATGAGTTCGCCTATTTCGTCGAGATCTCGATACCTGAAATATATGCGATCGATATTTTTTACACGACAATGACATCCTTACATAGAAAATTTGTGTGTTCAAAAGGATGACTATATATCTAACATTACACAAATATATCTGCACCGTCACATGCGTACCTGCTGACAGGTCGGCTTGGATTTTCAGACGATTCGGATGAATTTTTCATAATCGAAAATCCATCGTCTGTGTTAAATGATGCCGCGTTATCTGCGCAAGAATGAAAATGTTTCTTGTAAAAAAAACATGACAAACAATCGTGCAACTCCGTGACATAGAGAAAATGATGATATTACCAGATGGAAACAGCATAGTATGTTTCAGCAGATCGCCGCTGATAAATGGAGACAAACTGTCGTCGTCATCCGGTAACAAGTGAGTGGTCGAGTCTGCTCCGATAGATTCAACCATTTCCAACCACTGCTGATTGTGCGACCGAAATTTCTCTACTTTTATACGGGCAGCCCAGTTTTTATCGCACATCTAGAAAGTTTAATATAATCGGCATTTAATGTATTGCTTACATATTTATAAAAAAAAAAAAAAAAACACATTTGCTTAAGAGAATATCATCTCGACGGAAGTTTACTTACAGCAATGACATCTAAACATGTATCACAGACTTTTCTAATTGCAGGATTCTTATCGTGCATCAAATCGATCAGATATCCAGGAGCTTCTGCAAATGCGTATTACAATTTTATACATCATTTAAAAAGTTGTTGTTTAAAAGTATTACGCGAGTTTATTACGCGATGCATTTTCAACAAATTTTTTACTTGAGAAAATAGATTATTACCATTGCCGGTCTCTCGAATTAAATAATCACGGGTCGAATCATGTTTCGCGATTTGATAGAAAACGTAAATAATTTGCAGAACCATTTCGTCGTCCTCTTGCTTGGCTGTAATAATAACGCGACGAGAATTTATAGTGTTTTTTCCTTATAAGTTTTGTTATGTGTTTTATCATCTATATATGTACATTTAATTTTAATACGTACCTTTAAGAAGTTCGATAAGAGACAGAAGTATATCAGCCTTACATAACAAACGAGCACAATCTTCGTCATACGCTGCGGTGCCCAGAAAAATGATAACTTCAAGAACTAAATCATCTTGCGCCTTACCTGCAAATGTAAAGTTAACAAAATAGTAAACTTTAATAACATTTCTTTTTTGTATTTTTTTCAATATATTTAAAATATTTAATAAATGAAAATTTTACACCAAAGATATGTGAAGAAAGAATTTGAGATGGAAAAAGAAATAGAAAAAAAAAAAAGACACACCTGGAACTAGATTATTGCGTATCCATGGGATAAGATTGCAACGTTGAATGATTTGAGAATAATCCAAGTCAGGTAACTCCAAATTGCCCAACACACCAATCACTTCTAGCACAAAATCTTGAGAATCAGATTGGGTCAAGGCCATAGCAAAATCACCCACAAATTCCTGTTATTATAAATGCAACAAATTTGAGAAATCAAATTAAGACGATGAAAAACACACGGTACAACTTTGTATTCACGCTTCAACTCACGACAAAATTTTCTTTCGTCGATTCGTGTTGAGAAATATTTCTGATCATTTTCATTATGAGAGCGTCCTGATTTCTGAACGCGACTTTTATAAGATCTTGCAAACGATTATTTTCGACCATCAGTTGTGCATTCTTGTTGCTGATAGCTAAGTTTATACCGAGTGCTATCAACTCGGATCTTATGTATTCATCTTCAGAATTTAGTATCATGTTTGTTATCTGTTGAATGAAAAAAAAAAATATATATATATATATATACACGCGTGTGCATCACATTGATATATAAAATAGCTTCTAAAATTTATTTAAACATTTCACGGAGTTTTGTACATACCATTGGAATGCAATCTATATTTGCAAACATTCCTTTTACCTTATCATCCATGCTGGCGTGATAAAGTAATCCCAGTATTGTACTTTTGCTTTTAACATCAGCTGTAAACACACATAAATGACTCGTGACTTTATATATTTACAAAAAAATAAATTTAAATTTTTTATCAGTTTTATTAATTTGTTTACCCTTACCCTGGCTAAGTAATTTTATCCATTTCGGTAACATACCAACTCTAATCATTCTTGCTCTCAACTTGACATCGAAAGAAAGATTAAATAACAGTTTTAAAGTACTTAACACAAGATCGGCATTATTGTTTTGTAAAAGTCTCGGTAATTTGTCTATAATATTTTCTTCTGCCTGTATATAACAATAAATATATACACATTTTTATTCTCTTTCCTATAAATTTTTAAAAATAAGTAAATATTGATGTAATATTACCATAAGATCTTTGTTTTCACGAAAGATGGATAGTTTCTTCAAAAACGTGACAACCAATATCAACAGATCTGTATTCGTTCTGTCTAATGTTTTAATCAACATGCCTATGATATTCTTTTTGCGCATTTTTCTTTCAACTTCCATAGCATTCTCGGCGATGTTTAGAAGAAGATAAAACGCGACTCGCAACAATTGTTCCTGCTTTTTGGTTAAACTCTTAAATTTCTTGCGGCTTTTCTCGAGATCCTCTTTCAACTTCTTAATATCGCTCTCAGATACAGTTACAGATATTTCTGTGGATCGTCGTTTTACTTCGTAATCCAATGGACCGTCCATATTCCAGATATCGTCGATAATCCTTATTTTTCTATCGCAGTTGTCGTTATTGGTCGCTGGAAAAAATGTCAAACCGGTAGTGTTCTCGAACTGTTTTCGGCGTTTCTCCATATCTTCCTTCCACTGATCATAACGGCGCAATTCAAAGTCAATTATATCCATACAAAGAGAACCGATCTGTAAAAACAAAATTTATAAAATATCTCCCAGCAATATGGATTATTATTTATAAGTGTATGATGATCGTAACGCTTACTCGGTATTCAAGCACAATATTATGAAACTGGCTGTACGTCGAGAAGCAAAAGAAAATGTAAATAATGTTTATAGACAGTTCTATGCTGCGCCGCCAGTCTTCTCTTAGAACTCGAGCTAATGCACTTAATAACGATTCTGTACCAAAAAAAAAAAAAGAATTCTATTATATTATTGGTGATATTAGAATAGATGTTAATTAACAGATATTTGAGCGATAACATTGTATATATTTTTAGTGTAATTATTTTTGTCGTAATAATTGCAATTATTACTCCAAATTAGTGTGTAAATAAAAAATATGTAACAATTATAGAACATATAACAAATTACCATTTTTTGTTAATTCTAATAGATTATCAGGTACTCTCGCTAATTGCAAAATTAACGATGAACCTTTAATCTTGCCCGGTATTTCCTCGTATAATAATTCAATGTAATTGTCAACATTGCTTATAACTGCACGTTCAATCTCGCTGTTTTCTGTGGTTACTGAATTTGATGATACTGGTCTTGGTGGTTGAGAATTACTATCGTTACCTATAAAATTCCAAAATTTAAGATACAAGCAAAAATATCTCTAGGACACACATAAATTACATTACCTCTGGTATCATTGGTCCTACGATTTTGTAAATAATAAATTAACTGCTCGACTTCGTGTAACTTGGATTCATGTATTAATGAACACTTCTCTATTACTTCTTTGGCCAAAAGAGAAACATTTGTATCTGCATTTAAACTTTTTAGTCTGATTATCTTTTGACACTCCTATGTTGTAGAATATGAAACAAATAATGTGAAAACCACAGTGTACCAAATCAAATAAATTGTTCAACATTTCTGTTCTTTTATATAAAAAAAAAAAAAATAAATAAATCTCACCTTACGGTCACCAAGCATGGGATCTCCTAGCTCACCTAAAATCAATGCTTCTACATCGTAATTCACTACTAGAGCTTTTTCCGTTGGATGAACATCCAGCGTTCCAGATCTTACTTTCCTAAATATTTTAATATCAAGAAAAACTTATTGAAAAAGCTGCTCTATTTACTAATTACGTTTTGCTATGCACAAAAATATATGTACGCTATGTTGAACACTTCGAACAAATCACGATGCTTTATACGAACAAAAATAATCATATGTGTTTGACAGATGACCGACATCGTTTTTGACAGATGCGGCGACCGTCCTCACCTTTTCAAAAATTTTGCTTCGTCCATTTTAACGCGTCACACCCTCGCTAATTAATCCGATTCTTTGGGAATAGAATGTTTTTTTTTTTATATTTACACTTTACGCACACGTATTCGCTTCTTCAATTTTTATCTGCAATTATTCTATCTCCATGGAGAAAAAGCTGTAGCGATCGAAAAAGTCCGTCGAGATTATATCGAAACAACTATAAACTGTGCTCAAGCCTTACTTACATGACTCTCGTGTCTAAAAACAGAGAGAAGACTGACAATAGGTCTGTTCTTTTTACCTGAACCGGCTGCACTAGTTCAGAGTTAATCTTTTTCACTCCACATTGGAAGAAGAAATCCTACATGAAAACTTGCCATTAAATCGCATATGGCGACTTCTTCAGCAATAATTTGAAAATGTGCGCAAACAAAAAGTTACGCGCAGTTTTTAGCGATTGTAATTCGAAATGCTCGAATTGACAATGGTCCACGTTCAGCAGACTGAGCAGATCAGTGATCGCTTGGTGATTCTTTAATATGATTGAATTTTGCCTTTAGATCTTCAATGGATCTAAGAAACCAATCATATTGAAGAATCACTAAGCGCTCACTGATCTGCTCAGTCTGCTGAACAAGGTCAATGTAAATGTCAAGTGTCAAAACAAATGTAAATTTTTCTACAATTCAGGTAACGAACAAAACGTTTAATGGCAATAATATATTATATTTGTGTTAATCACACTCGGATTTCTGTCAAAAAGATATCTTCTTTATATTTTCTTTATATCTTTTTTATATTTTCTTTTTTGTATTATTTTTCTCATTAAAAAACTATATTAATATATAAAATATATATTATAAAAATTAACGTATATTATATTTTGGAGAGTAAAAGTTACGCTTAGTCTCACAATCACTATATAATTGATTACTCTGCTGTACAATTTTTAATCTATTTTGTATTTTTCCAGTATTACATTTGCTGGATGTCAAATGCAAAATAAAAATGAGCACACGAGTGTTAAATGACATTCATAATGACTTGAAACAACTTATAACAGCAATCACATCATTTGAGGTAAATATTGAAATAGGTTAAAATGTTTGGCATGTAACAACAGACATGGAATTCTATTAAACACACAGTCTTGTGTTGTTTTTTTTTTTTTTTTTTTTTTTTTAGGAGGATGAAGAAGGGTTTCGGGTATGCGAGCGAGTTTGCTCGACGAATATCAAACATCATCGCTATCTTTCTATTGACAGTCATGCAACTAAAGAAGCTATAAACGCACTGGTCACCAAATTTACAATTCATGGAAAGTATGAATTAGCTAAAAAATTTCAGGAACTAGTCGACACCTTTCTGTCAAGTTTTGACTTTGAGCAACATCCACAGTACGACTTGCAGTGGTATTTGTTAACACTCCTGTTAGATCTGTCCACTGAAACTCACAAGTCAAATCTAGATAGTTTGCAACTCACCTGTGGAGAATACAGTTTTAATGGAGCTGCTGGAAATGAAGACAGCATTACAGAAGAGATAGACTGGGCGCAATATTTGAGAGAGGGCCAGGAGAATTTTTTCTGTGATTATAAAAGTGATAATAGTGAAAGTGTAAATATTTGCGTGAAGGATTATATATCTCACAAACTTAACATTCAAGAAAACTAAGGATGTTTTAAACTTTTTTGTGTTTATAGGAATGGTCTGATGCAACAGAAGAAGAGGGAATTGATGAAAATGATGTTTCTTCACCATCGCAAAAACCCACTTCACATTTGGATGTAGCGCAACTTTCAGAAAGTCATGACAATACGGCGGATAAATTCTCTCTAGCATTGGCGCAGAATCTCGAATCTACAAAGTGGCTTTCTTTAAATGTTCAAAATGATTGGTGGAATAATCTACAATATCAAAAGTATCCAGTTGTCAAACCATCTTGCGATGCCAGTATTTGCGATATTTGGTAATATCTTTTTTTAAAAATTAAATTGTTTGATATAAGACACGATATTAAACAAACGTATGCTTTTGTAGGCACAAAATAAGCTCGTCAGATTTTAGCCACAGAGTGGCTACTCTCAGTGAGTATCAAGTATGCAGAGAATTGTTATGGATGTTTTATGTTCAAGCAACAATGGTAGTGTTTCAACAGGAGAGCGAATCGAAATTTTCAATACGTTCCGACATATCTATACCTAGTTTGACAACTGTATGTAACTTTATCTGTCTCTCTTGTACAAAATTATGTCTCAGATGTTTTTCTATTTGAATGTTATTTTTCCAGACTGCTTTTCAAAGTATTCTATCACCATTCTGCGAATGTTTCTCGATGATAAACGAGATCGAAAGATTTGGAACTGATTTGCAATCTGCTTGTTATCACGAATCAGAACTCCGAACTCCTCCTCTGACCTATGAAGCGTACAATGCTGCTCTTAAACGCCACTTGTACGAAATTAAGAATGAAGTGATTAAACTAGAAAAGAATATAATGGAACAAGGTGAGCTGCGTTTTTCTTTTTTTTTTTTTTTGCTAAATCTCATTGCTAAGTGTTGCTTCTATTTCGCAGAGACCTGCAATACCTTCCTGTCTTTATCAGATAGTTTAAGACCATATATTATTACTATAAAACTACTTTATAATATACATAAGAAAGTTGTAATGGATTGGAAAGTTATTTCTAATTGGAAGTGCGCATCCCGACTGTTATCGTCGTTATATTACGAAATGCAGAATTCTCATAGTCTAGAAAGAACTAATATCTGTACAAACTTGTACCTGTGTAGTCTTACTGTTTATCTTAATATAATTGATACGTGGCTAAGCGAAGGAAGATTAGAAGATTGGAGAGATGAGTTTATAATAGTAAGGTAAATTATAAACGTACACAAGTGTAAAAAATTTAAAATTAATATTAAAATTTGCATATATTTGATAACATCGCAGACTAATAATATGTATTAAACAGAGTTTCAGACGATGCTTTTGTGGAAAATACTGAACAAAATAAAAAATTTATAGTTCGTTCGTCTGATGATGATGTTTGCTTGACTGATCCAATTATGCAATTCTTATTGCAAAAAGTGCAACACATAGGTCACAGTATCGACTTGCTTGTTTCTTTAGATCGAATGATTGATATATGGAAAACGGAAATAGACGGTAATAATGTCTTTTTATAACAAATATCTATGTACATTATTCTTTTTTATGTTATATAAACTTATATATACACATTTCTCTTATGACTTTTAGACGTCAGGATATCGTTAAATACCGAACTGCACAATAAATTACTGTCAGAAATATCTAAGTATAATCCGTCAGAAGAAACAGATACATCTGAGTTGCAAATAATAATACATGATCAAATAACATTACAAGAATATGATGACGAAGTTGAAAAAAATATAATACAACAATTATTTACCTTGCACAATCCGTTTCTCATGAAAGCTATGGAAGATTACCTGCCACTTGAATTATATACGAACGATACGATGGATGCTCCTATGTATAATAACGCCACCAATTCCACGACAAAGCGAAATCGAATGCATGACTTGTACAAAAAGTACAAAACTTATTCACACAAAATATAAACAATTGGAAATAACTTACATACAACTCTTTAAAATACATGTATTTTCTTTTAGACTTCAAGAAATGAAGTACATCTTGCCGTTGCAAAACATTTTGAAAAATACCTTATCTGAAATTTTAAGTTTACGTTACAGTAGCGCTAGCAAGTTAGTAAAAAATATCATGGTCGAGGAATACAAGTTGCAAACACATCTGAAGCTTTTGAGATCTGTTTATATGATGGAAGCTGGACATGTTATGAATAAATTTTATCAAATTTTGTTTTACGAGGTAAATAAACAAAATCGAAATTTTATATTTGCAAGCACAATAATTGATATATAACATATTGTTTTAACAACAAACACAGTTTTGTTGTGTATAAACCAGTACGTTATTATTCTAGATCGAAAATAATCAAATGTGGGCTAATTCATATTTCCTGTCCTGTATTCTTGAAGAAGTGTTTTCTCAATATTGGCCAGATATAAGTTCACGCTGGTCCATCACTGTTCAAAACATCGTCACTACTCGTCAATTGTCGCAAGCTGTGAATAGTATAACATTGCATTACACAGTAGAATGGCCCATAAGCATAATGTTAACAAAGAAAGTTCTGGAAAAATACAATGAAATTTTTAGATTTCAGTTGAAACTAAAGTGGGCTTTATGGACGTTAAATAACTTGAGATTTTGCGGTAAATTAAAATTTTATATAATTTTATTCATATATAATTCATATATAATTTCTTTTTTCTCTTGAGATATATCTATAAAATATTATTGCGTTATTGTTTTCCTCCAGATTTGGAAGGTCCTAGATCGTTTTGTATAAAAGACACAGTGGAACAGTTTTATATAAGACGCCTCGAAAGCATACGGTTTTGGTTGCTACATGCAATAGGATCTATACACACGTACTTATCTGGTCAAGTATTACAGAGTCTAGGTTTTATATTGGAACAAGTCTTAGCTCAAGCGGATAGTCTTGATACAATTATATCAGGTGATATAACAATTTATGACAATTTATCTTAATCAGAGTGGAATTATGGCCGCTCGTGTGCGATTATAAAATATCAAGTTTAAAAAAAAAAAAAAGATGTGTTAAATAAAACAGTTCCAGTAAATTTTAACAAATTCCGTATTTTACAGTGCACAATGAGTACTTGAACAAAGTGCACGAACACTGTTTATTAACAGAAGAGTTCGAGGACTTGATGGCGACCATAAATAATGTACGTGGATACGTAAAGCAATTAAACAAGAAAAGAATATTAGATGACTAGAAAATTTACATTTATATGTTTCAGATGATCGAAATGTGTACTCACATACGAGATAGATGGTCACGAAAAAAATTATTATTGGCTACCGCAGAATTGGATATAATGGAGCAGAGTTACATTAAATATCATACGTATCTTGCTTTAGCTTTACACAATGCAGTACAACATAAGGACGCGGATTATTGTAAGTTTCAGAATTTACTAGCAATACTCAATATAATTCAACACAATTGTCCACAATTTACGATTATTAATGAGAAACAGAACAATGATGAAAAACAATTAAACAGTGTCCGTTAAAATTTAAAAACAGGAAATAATGTAATGTTTGATTATCTTCTTAAATAATATAACAATGAGACATATTTTAATTCATTATAATATATACATATATATTTTTATTGATAATCTTTCAATCCTAGATTTAATATACGTGTGCATTAAATATATATATTTCTCGAAACATATTAATAGTTTACTAACTACTGTCATGTCAAAGAATGAATCATTGCATGATAATTAACAATATCACTCTTGATAATGGTCTTTTCATTGCTTTATTTACAGTGACTGGCTTAAGTTCAGCGTTTAACTGCGGTTTGCCGTGTGCTTAAATTTGATATTACTAGAATGTTTATTCATGCACAGATTTAACAGTATTACTGGTGTGATCCTCTCATTTAGAATTAACGATACTCAATTTTATTTTATTTGTGTGCCAAGTTTTTATATATATATATATTGCTTTATATTAGAATTTCATACATTCAGTGTTAGAGCTTTGTTTTAGAGATCAGTATATATATATATATATATATATATATATTTTTTTTTCTCATGATTAATATCTATTAATTATAAGTTTTTGTACTAATTAATTATTTAGATGCGAGTTTTTACATACATAAAAATCTTTAATATTTATATGTATGTATATTTTTGTAATGTATTTAAAATCAATTTTTGTACATGCAGCGCAAATATGTTAATTTTTCGAATAAAAGAGTCAAGCACACGTATCTGACTCACTTTTTTAAATCACGTGACGTAAAATCCATATCCAATGTTTTAACTCCTAATATCCTATCTCTTCCATCCATTCCCTTCTAGATAAGTTGATGCCAAGTTTTATATCTAGAAGTAATAATAAACTGTTGGAAGACAATGATAAATTCGTTAAATTCGTCACTGATCTTAGTCGAAACTTATTGACCGAAATTGCACATCAGAGTTTACCACCGTCAGGTATCCCCTTGTCGATTCCAAGATTAATTTCTGGAAAGTCTTGGCAAACGAGGTAAAAGCTTATATGACTCACGTATATTGTGTATATTCGCGTGTATATATAAAGTGAATTGTACAACTGGTTTTAGTTCAGGATCATTGTTGCCCCTTGAAATTTCTCTAAACGAATATGAACAAACCTTTTCCTACATTCGTTGGCATAAATACAAGGAACAATTAATTCTCAGTTCATCACCTTACGTTTTGCACAATGAGATAAAGCGCGTCGCCGATTTCACAAAGTAGTAAGTTAAACATCACGAATATAAAAACAAATTACAGTATAAAAATATTTAACAAATTCGGTAATAAATTACACACAGTGTACCTCTGAAGAATAAAGTAGAATGTATGTGATATTATTGAAAAACAATATATAAGATATACAAATAGTAATATACACATATATATATATATATATATATTATCTCTTCCATTGTGAGATATATATACACGGAAAGCGATAATTGGTGTAACATACAGTATATTTACATTTTCTATTTAACAAAAAGTATTAATTATAAAACTTTTCATTACATGAGCAATTTAAGATTCGATAAAAATATAGAGTTACAATTTTGCGTAATGCGTCGCCACACGTAACACGTTACGATAACTTATTAAATTACTATTCTTGGTATGAAAAATATTTTTTTTTCGCGCATTTAATAATATATATTACAAAAAAGTAATAGTGTAAATGTGTGTATCGGAGAAACATATTTATAGATAAAAAAAAAAAAAAAGAAATTTCAAATAATAATAAGAAATTTCAAGTAATAGTACAATTAAGAATAAATCTTGTATTATAATTATGACACATACTATATATAACTGTAAGAATTAACTCTGCGCAATTACGACGGTACCGTTTTGTCCAATAGTTCCACTCTGCGAGACTGTCGCGTTGTTCGGTGTTTCATTTGTGCTAACGGGAGATGATGAATGATTGTTCGCACTTGTCGCGGCTAATGCTTTGTTTCTTACTTCAAATACTTGCTGTATTGCCTTGCGAAAACAAAGAAAGTTATAGTCAATCACTCCTGTAAATAAAAAAAAAAGAAACGATTTATGTGATATTATTACATGTCATGTGAGAGCTTTGTTCTCTTTGAAGAAATAAGATCAAACTTTATACGTTTACCTTGTCTATCGAAGTTATCCTCTCGTAAGATGCAGACCAATGCTAAAAACTTGTTCACTTCACGCAAATACAAGATTGTGCCATTATTTAATTTGATTAAACTGGAACTTTGGTTGTCGAACGCGGCAGCTTCCAAATCTTCTCTCAATCTGAAACAAGTTTTAAGCGTAAAAAGAATGCAGTTGCAAGCAAACTGCAAAGTTACACACACGTGTATACAATTAAAATATAAATTTTTATACCCATATATGCAGGAAACATCAATAACAACATCGATCATATCACAACATAGTTCATAACTCTGCATATCGACAGGCGAGCTGTCAGTCGCAATATAGATTTTTGAGACAACATCGAATAAAAATGCTTTCTCAATCCCGGAGTTCTGTGGATGTAATTACATTCTTTAAAACACTAGAATGTTTATTGTCATTAAGTAAATCCATTGTAAGAGAAGAACATTTCTTTGTATGTTAGCGCGTTCTTACAAAATATTTAATTGTGTAGCAAAAATAAGTTTTTTTACCGATATGAGTATATTGAGTAAATTTTCTAAAGTAGGCAACTGTGGTATCAGCTTCTGTACCACTTTACTAAATGCTTCGAATATACTGTGATCATATATTGAGGTCAAATGAAAACTCAAGTGTATTTGATCACATCCTGAAAAAAAAGATAGATATGAGAATGCTGGATTTTTTTCATAACTATATTACAACACAGAACTGTCTTTTAAATTTACCAGAGTCAGCTAAGTCATCATTGGCTCTTGTATGTATATCTCTCTGTGTTTCCATTTTACAGTCATCCGACAGTCCATCCACCTTATGAATAAAAACTTCAAATTTAATTGCCTGATTAACTTTATAAGCTTTCGTAACTGTTACATGAAGCTTATTAAGCGCTTCCATGTAATCATCCTGCGCATCTATCACAAAAACCAATGCTCCACAACCACCAAATATCATATCACTGTCAAAAGTGGGGTCAAAGAAATCAATTTGACCAGGAAAGTCCCATATTTGAAATTGCACAAAGCTCGAGTTACTAATGTCATCTTTAATTATTTTGTTTGTACTTTCTAAAAATAGAGTCTCGTTTGGTGACATCTTATGGAAAACCACTTTCTGTATTGAAGATTTGCCACTGCTACAGAAGAAAATATAGATATTAAATTATATAAATTATATAAAAAAAAGTATTTTAATGAAAAACAAATTTGTTGAATATCAAATTATAACTCTACCGTCTAAGACCCATTAGAAGTATTCTAGGCTTCTGTTCTCCAGCTAATGGATCCATAGATCCTTCCGTTTCTCCATCAAATGGTGCATAACCAAAATCTTTTGGGAAAGAACCACTTTGATAATGATCATCATAACCACTTTGATAATGTTCATCATCATCCTACAATAACAATAAAGGAATATTATTATAAAAACAGAAACAGGTGTATGTACATTATTTCACACTGAACTCTAACTTTCAACAAAGAGAAATATAAATATTTGGGATTTAACATAGGAAAGATACATAGAAAGCAGAAAGATAGGAAAGACTAAATATACAATACATATATCAGATATACTTACAGCTACAGAGCAAAAAAAAAAAGAATTTTAATAAATATAATAAATAATAATCCTCAACAAATTGCTCAATTAAAATCACAACATTAATCACACGTTTAAAAAAATGTAATAAATAATTTTAATCTGTTTTGTGACAGATATTTATATCCAAATTAATAAAAAATATCTGATAGAGATAAGTGGCACTTCATATTTCTTTATGTTGACAATTAATCACCGTCACATTTCTCTAACAAAACTATTAAAACCAAAAAAAAAAATATTCAATAAAGTATCACTCACCATGTTTGTTAGGTTAAATAATTTTTGTGACGAGATTCTGACAGTTCTTCTGTACAGTTATGAACTTAAGAAAAGTTGTTGTTGTTTTTTTCCTACAATAATATTCCTCTAGTCGCGATCGCACATAATGGAAAGTTGCATAGGCTACACGTCGAATATAATATCTTTGTTTATGGTACGAGGAAAGGGAGTGTGATGAGATAGTCGCATATATACAGTGTGCTCTTTTGATATAGCATATATCAATCGGTGTTCCAATTGGTTCCCGCAAGTGAATCAGTTTGCTGTCATTTCTCATACATTACGTATATAAAGGTACATAGTACATGAGTAATGTTAAAACAAAATTTTTATCTTTTTACAGAATTTGTGCAAGCTACTTCTCGCTACTGTATCAAATATTGGATATGAAAAATTATTTTTCATTGTCAGTGAACTCAATAGAGTGAGTAAAGCCATTTAACAAATTGTTAAAAGTCTTGGTTCACTTCTTTCTTGAAACTTTTTCAGAAATTTGTGCAAAAATTTTTCGTATCCAAGTTAGGAAAAGTTCTGAAATAAAATAAATTTATTTATTATTTGAAGTTGTTTTAGAAATGAAATAAGAACCTAACTGCGAGTTTATTTTTAAGATTTTAAAATTATTCTCCATTTTAACTACATAACACATGAAAATCAAAGTTTTCTTACTTTTTCTATTCTCACAACGTTTCGCCGTGTAATCGAGATTAACAGCGCCTCCGTCGCCTAAGATATTGGGTTTTTTTTTAAATAAACAAAGACGGACTTTATGACAAAATATAAATTTGCATAAAAAATAGGAGTAAATCATATGCAAAATTTTTTATAATGCGTTCTCCTTACCTTATAATATATATATATATATATATATTCGATAAATGTATGTGCGATTATCATCACTTTTTTATAAATGTATATGTACATAATTTAAAAAGTTTGCGAAGAGTTTATTGGACAATAATTACAAGCAGTAAAATCATCATGTGTTGATTTGCAAACGATATAATTTATCTTTGGTAATTATAATTAAATATTTATTCGTAGCAACGACTCCCATAATGGCAGTTTCACAATTCAAGTCTACAATCCTTTGTTTTGCAATCTGTTCTCCGACATCAGGTTTATCATAAAGAAATATATGCCTTGTATGTTCCACTATAGCTATGTACGAACCATCTACAAAGTGAAACGAGCATATGTATTCTTTTCTTAATAATTATTTTCTTTTTTGGCGAGCAAAATATTTTTTTAATATCTTACCAGACGGAGAAACGCAAAACTTTTTATTGGTTTTGCTCGCTTCGACGTAGCCGAATCCGGGAAAGCTGTAAGCATGTCTTACGTCCCATTGATTTTCATCATCCACAGTATCTATTGCCCAAACACAAGCATCGTGATCATGTCTCAGACATACTGCTTGTCCACGTTTTCTTTTATACGTGAACAACATGTGATTATTGCTTCCCAATCTAGCTAGATGTGTGGTTGTTTGTTTCAGAAGATCAATTCTTTGTAAAAAGTTGTCTTTTCCCTCAAGATCGCATTCTTCTAATTGTTCAGCATTGAATCCCACACAAGGTTGACCTTCTCTGACATCGTTTTGCTGATTCGAACACAAGTGTGCTAGTCTAAACATTGATATTGTATATTTTTATATACAACTATTTACACAACCATATTTTTATTTTGAATAAAGAACTTAGCAGGTGATATGTGTATGTAAATGTGTATATATATATATATACATAAATAATATTAATTTCAATAATACTTGTGAATAATTACACGATCTAAACACTAAACTAAATTGTAGAAAAATAAGAATTACACAATTTAAACAAAAAAATACCTTTCATGAATTTCTGCAGCAAGAGTTTCATTGGGTAAACATTCACCTCCCGTATCATTCTTGATCAATTCACTCCACATTAAACCATTTTCATATTTACTCAGATCAATTTGTAATGTATCCTCTTTCTGCCTCCAGGTTGCCATGTTTTCCTCCAATCTATGCTGACATTCTCCTTGAATCAATACTTCATTATCTATCACAACAGACAGTTCTAAAGGCTTGACATTTATTTTAGGTTGTTTATTGCTGTGTTGTTTCGGTACTTTAACCCAAACAGTTAGCGTATCTTCATCTTGAGACCAATAATATTTTGGAATCTTTATTTGAGTATCAAAACTCGGTTGTTCCACTTTGAAATCTTGTGAATTTTTCTTTTCAAAATCGATGTTATCTTGACAAATAGCATGCAAATAGTTACCATTTTCTTCCACACAAACATAATCTACAGTGCCACATACTTTTGATATCTGTTTGTCTATAAAAGAAATTTCTGTTATTTCATTTTCTGAATATTGCAAAGCATAAGACAGCACCGCAAGCTGTGTATATTTCTTTTGGTCATTATCTGCAACAATACTACACATGGTTATAATAACTTTTGAATTTTCTTCTACATATTGCACATTCATAATAACTCCAGGTTCTATAGAATTCAGTGTGAAGACCTTCATATTGTGCTTGGTATCCATTGTTAGAAGGTCCAATGTTTTACCACCATCAAAAATAGCCATAATATTATTGGAAGTAAATGCAATTGATGGGTTGTATATTTTTAACAAGTCAGCATCTGTTGTGTTTAGTTTATGCATTTCACTTAATGAACCATCTTTATCCAAACACCAAACAGTCAGCTTCTCATCAATAAACCAACATGATGTGTCATAAGGATTTTTAAATAAATGATTATGAAATGCAAAAAGTCTAGCTTCAAGCCAAGATTCTTGATTTTGATTCGGCTCTAATCTATATACATCTGAAATGTGTGAATGAAATAAATAAAATCTATTTTTTTTTACTAAAACATATATACAGCTATACCATTTGTTTAAGAATTAAGAATTACAATGATACTTGAACTAAAAATTACTACGAAACTTTATTAAATGTGAACTAAACTTACGATTTCTTAGCTTGATTTCAGAAATGATAGAAACAATATCGTTGGAAAATTGATACTTTTCAAAAGAGGAATTCATCAAATGTTTATTGGGACGTAATTCGATTATTTCAGGCATTGTTTTTATTTTGTTCGTGTTCGCGATATAAATATTGGGATGTATTATTTTTGTTAAATATATAATTCACTTATATATATATATATATCTTTTATTATATTTCCCATATATTGCTTTTAAAATAATATAAGAGTTTAACGTAAAAACCCTTTAAAACTGACACTATTCCTGAGAACTTAACCTCAGAAAAACTTCCCGACACCAGAAATTATTGACCAAAAATTTGTACACATCGAAAATGTATAAAGCCTGTTTTACATTAAGCACAAGATTATGCAAACGCAAGTATACATTCAAGTACATGACAAATCAGTGTGATTGGTCAATTCCGCCAAAACCAGTTAACTGCGTTTGCGTCTTGCGACGCTAACGTAAAACAATCTTAATGTAAACTATGTATAGACTTTTAATACTGGAAGTGAATTTTGAAACACGAAGTTTGTGATACTAGCACATCACAGACGCGCGCTACGCGCACGCTATTATTTTTATTTTAACATATTCCGTCAGTAGACACAACGTGTCACCGCGATGACAGCTAGTACACGTACGACAGTATGACATGACCAAGGTAGCGCGGCCGAGGTCAGTGACCCCGCCAAGGCCGCACGGCCGAGGTCAGTGACCCCGCCAAGGCCGCGCGGCCCAGGTCAGTGACCCTCCTCCCCACCAAGGCCGCGCGGCCGAGGTCAATGACCCCGTCAAGGCCGCGCGGCCGAGGTCAGTGACCCCGCCAAGGCCGCACGGCCGAGGTCAGTGACCCCGCCAAGGCCGCGCGGCCGAGGTCAATGACCCCGCCAAAGTCGCGCGGCGGAGGTCAGTGACATTACTGTAGTATGTATATAATACATATAATACAATATAAAGTATAATATTATAAATATATAATAAATTATATGTATAATATATATTATTTAATGTTATATATAATATAAATTACAGTCACGTTATTTTCACGAGTTGTTTTTCTACTCTTTCCTGTCACGTGACTTTAGTTACGTTTTTAATTTTCTCTATATATACGACAACCTGTCTCAAAATCGCTTTTCATTATTTATTCTCTCGATCTTACCGATTCGATTCGACTCGATCAACCAACCAACCAATCAGCAACGGAAAAGAGGCAACAATAGATGCGATACATTCGGATCCAAAACGCGCACTTCGCGAAACACATGGATTTTTTTTATATAGGATAGAATGAGCGATTAATGGATAAAAAAAGCCATTTATACGAGTACTTTTTAAGTATATTTGCTACTAATCGCAAATTTTCTATTAAATCAAATATAAATAAATATACTATATGGCATGTATATTTTTCTGATTATTTTTTCAAATTTTGATTATTAAATAATTCGCAAACAAATAATATAAGAACTTACGATATAAGGCAGTGATTTGGTAAATGTATTTAAATGACAGTGTCTGTAAAAATAATTTAATAAATATCAGTGTACGACATATAAATTTACAATGTGTTACAAATGTATTCTTAGTAGTATATAAATAATATATAAATAGTAAAAGTATATAAAACACTATATAAATTAGTTACATATGAATTATTTATATAAATTATTATAGATATATGAATATATATATGTATATATATATACAATTACATGTTACATATTTACTTGAGCAGGAATATACATATAATTTTTGTATAAAAATAATTTAATAGTTTGTGAAAAAGATATTTACATCAAGATTTTTATATATTCTATATTTATATAGCAGTTTTATATATTCTTTCACATAAAAAATTAGATTTTGCTTTTACAAGAAAAATTCTCTATTAGTTTTTTAAATTTAAATTAGTTTTTTATAACTTTGTTGTTACTATATATATATATATAACTATCATACACAAAACTGTTAAGACTGTGACTGACGTTCGTCCTGATATTCACCTTTAGTACAAAAAATCTATAAAACATGTGACATAAAGTATAGATGCTTAGTACTAGCTGTCAATATCGGAACGCAGACTATGTAAAATCTTTGATAAACATTTGTTTACGTGTTTACTTCAATTGCTTAGACAGCAAACAATATCGTATGAAATTGAATTATTATTATATTTGTGAATTATTCTTATCCTTAGCTTGTATCTCTCTAATAAAGTGCGAATCTCAAGATGAAAAAATAGAAGACATACCATTCCAATTCATCCTTTTGTCGTTTTCCCAATACAAAACAATAATTTTTAATTAAAAATCACCTATTGCAATAATAATATTAGATAAAGCTTTTCTAGCATCATTTTCCGCAAACACGTTTAATACATCCATCGCTTTTTGTGAGTGTTCCTTTATGAGCTCTTTGGTCAATGCAATGCCTGGACCAGCTTGAATAATTTCGAGTATCTATATGTACAAAATTATTAATTACACACATATTGTTACTGTATAAAACAGAAGTCTAAAAACTAATTTAATCGTATATAAATTCCATTGCTTATTTATACCTGTAAATAGTCGATATTTTCTACTGATTCTAATCCTTTATTGAGCTCCGTTAAAATAGATGGGTCATTTTCAATATGAAACATGATTGGAGCAGCACATAAATTATACAAGATTTCTTTGTCGTTGTTAATACACAAAGATAAATCCAAGGAAGCCTGTAAACAATACATTTTACATTTTTATAATTATTATTGTCTTATAAAATTTATATTTGTATGAACTTAATATATCTTCTTAAATATATTACCTGCCAAGCTAGAGCTAAATGTTTGCCAAACTTGTAGCCTTCTTCCTGCAGTTCATTGCTATGTCCAGCTAGCTTCAATGTGCCTTGACAACTTTTTCCGAGTAACGACGCAGCGCCATAAACATTTAAAAATGTCCATTCTTTTAGCGCATAGCCTGTACGATCTTCGGGCGGTATTGATGGTATAGGAAAATTTTGATAGTCTCTGCGTGCTACAAATGCTGCCTGACATAAATCTCTTACTGCAGTTGACATTAAGAACACAAGCTACAAAACAAAACGTGTTTCTTTAATCAATGCATAAAATAAAAACCAAATTTGAAAAAATATAAATTTTTTTTTGTTATAAATATAATTAAAGAATTCTACACAGCATTAAAGATATTCTATACAGTATCTATGAGCAAAACAAATTAACAATTACACATTGTACTTACATCTTGATTTCTAAGAGTTGCTAATTGAACACAACTATTGCAAAGCAAGTAATCACCAAACAACAATGCTATTTTATTTCCAAAAAGCACATCTTTCATTTCTGATTCCAAGGACATATTTTTATTTATATTTACTAGTCCTCTGTGTATCAAATTGCTAGTTCGTATCATTTCTGTAACTTCAGCTAAAGCTCTTTGGCTAAAACATAATTTTTAAAAAGTTTATTTTATATATATATGTATAATTTCTTTACTTTGTATAATCATAACAATAGTAATATATTCTCTGTTATAAGTAAACAAATCTAAAAGGTAATATCATATATATTTTATATTTTAACAATATAAACAAGAGAGTTTCAAATTATTATGTATAATACCTGTTTAATACACCAGCAATTTTTTCTTCTTCTGCTGGGTCTGCATTCAAGTGTCCAGCAGCCTTAGAGATTAACAGTACAATTAGTCCAAATGCCTGTGCATTACGTCCAGTATAAATAATATTTCTGTTACAACAGAACTTAGTCAGTTTTCACCTTTCTTTGCCATTAAATTAAAGCATTTGAAATCTCAAAAAACAAAAACCAAAAAAAAAAAACATCTAAAATCTGTATTCATAAGCAAATATTACTTATGATGACATTTACTTAGCTGTTTTCAACAAAGGATGATTTGATCCAATTAATTTTCTCAAGTGCACTGCAACATTTGTAAGTTCATCACTCAATAACCATCTTAGATTTAAAAAAGAAGTTGGATATCCAACAATCTTCTCTGCTTCTGACATAGTTTTATTCCAATCTGTTTTCTGATTCACTAATGACTTAGTTTCAGCTTGAGTAAGTTCACTAAAGTGAAATCTATTTTGTGTGAAGATACAGACTGTTCTCTGAATTTTGAAACCTCTGAGAGAGTTTGACAGAAATGTGGAATTACTTTTTCTCAAAATTTGAGATATAGTTATATTTAAAGACATTGTTTTCTTCTTTTTTCAAAAAATACTGTTGATATATATTCTGAAAAAAAAATACAACTTTATCATTAACATCTACTAAGTTTAAGTAATCTGAAGATGTTATAATATAAACTTGACTTGATGTTTATACTGATTAGAAATTAGTAATCTGAACAAATATTTATATAAAGTATAAAAGAATACAGATATATAAGTCAAACAATGTGGAAACAAAGGTTTGGTTTGGTGCATATATGGCTCAAAGGACCGATTCAAGTTAGTCCATACGCCAAATGTGGAAACAAAGTTTTTTCTGTATAGTGAAACATCTACAGTAGAACATCCCAAAACGTAATACAGAATGCGCGTCAAATTGAAAAGTGTCGACCTCTGTCGTCATTTACCTCATTATTTTTAACATGTCATGATATCAATTTGCTAGCATACCAACGCGTGGCGTTACTGAACAACACTGTACCAATATATTGTTCACATGACATGCTTTCACGGCGTGCTGACACGTGATGTTTGCTTGGTACGTTTTGGGAAGTTCTACTGTATCTTCCTCCAAAAGTTTATTATCTATGAGCCAAGCGAAGCAAAGACAAGATATGTTTATCTTATCTTATGTTTCTTAAACATGTATTACAGAGTAAAACAGCCAACGACACTGTCAATTTAATCATAAACAAAAATATTAACTAGAAAACAATCAGTTGCGTCATTGGAGAGACCTATCCTTTTAACCTTGATGCAAAAACTATTGGAATACGTGTATACAATATCACTATTGCAAAATAATCCGAAAGTTCGAGGAATGCAGAAATGTCAAATAAATTTTATGTCGAATTTAAACTCAACACGGAACCAGCTGGAATACGACGCGTCGCGAGTCGCACTTGACCGTATCACAAAGAATCAACCGATAAAAATTAAACGAAGTCGAAGTTTGACAAGCGCACAGTGTGTTAAATGTAGAATAAAAATAATACCTGATGTTTTTTTTAAATTACAACATTGTATGCGGAACAACCAACTTGTGTGTGAATTGAGAGAACGCCGAGAAACTACATGCCTAGACAATTAAACTTGGGAGTCAAATATGTACACTAGTGGGAGAGCCGTCAGAACTTTCTCTTCTGACCTAACTTTCCAAAATTTCTCACGCAAAATAAGAGGGGAGAGACATGCCTAATATAATATTCCAAAATTATACGCGAGATGAAACATTTGTTTATATCAAAAGAGCGATTAATTATGAACAGATTAACTAGAAATTCAAAAATTCACAGGGTGAGGGAATCATCGGGATTACATCACACGTGTTTGTCAACAGATCTGTTGATATTATTATACAAATTTAGAACAAATAGGAAGATCCGAGCAGGATTAGTTATTTACACATAAATCTGTCTGAAATAGATTTACTGATTTTTAATCGGTTTTTCTTTTTTTTTTTTTTTTTTTTTTTTTTATAAAAATAGACTACCCGGCATTCGATTACAGGTGCCACTGTCCACAAAAAATACGACTTGCATGTTTTTGGCAAATAAAATTCATTTGTTTTTTTTATCGAAATACGCGCCTATATTACACTTTTACCAGAATTCTTGACTGACAGGAAATC
>NW_018020601.1:326036-363563 GCF_002006095.1 Pseudomyrmex gracilis
ACCTGTGTCACGATTTTTAAAGACTTAGAATGGCGTATGGACTAGCTTGAAACGGTCCTTTGAGCCATATATGCACCAAACCATAAGCATTGAGCACTTGTCGCAATTAAAACATGTGATTGATCAATTACCAATCCGCGAGGAAAGTTACTAGAACTCGAGCCAATCATCAACGATCAATTGGCCGAATTGATCAATCACAATCGATGATGGAAACAGGCCCTGAAATATTATTGAAAACTTACAAAAACAAGTACACTTATGTCATGTGACCGTACCACGTGTTCGACTATATCAGCTGTATTATGGTTAGGTTAGGTTAGGTAATGGTCAAGAGGTCTGTCGCGATTACATGATCACTGCGATGTGATATTTATATTTTATATATATGATGTTTAGTTAACAATTCAACTTTTTTGTAAAAAAAAAACAAAAAAACAAATAACAAAATGTTAAGCCGATTACTGTGCGACCGTTTACTGCGCGAAGCACCGTACGACAGGAAACTATGGACCATGATGAGAAAAACGTATTGCAGCAATATAACGACAAAATTAATATTTAATAAATTTTACGTTAACGAACGTAATTCTACGTTTTCTCTTCTCAGCGTCAGGGTAATATATTTAACTATTATTATATTACAAATTTTTTTTTTTGCACATAAAAGAAAAGAGAACATAATATAAAGATATTATAATAGAAAAAAGCCACTAATTGATTATTGATTATGATTTAAAAAGACTCAAGTGTGTAATTGATTCGAGATATAATAAAGATTACTGTTACTGCTTCTACAGATATAATATCTACGTCATATAATGGGGCGAACACGGAGAAAACGTCAGCGGAAGAAGTTCAATTTCATAAAATTGAATGAAAATACGAACAAATCCTTAATGCATTTAAAGTCTTGGCTTCTAAGTCAAAATTGTTTGTCAATTCGATATTTGATACCAGAGCAATTTTCTCTCACAGGCCGGGGTTTAAAGACATCAAAGTCTGTAGAAATAAATGAGCCGTTAATTAAACTGCCGCTTCATATATTGATAACAACAGACACAGTGTTGCAAAGTGATATTAGAATTTTGTTTCTAAACAATATTACGGACAATTTCAGTCCTCAATGTGTACTGTCTGTGTTTCTTGTTTATGAAACACATTTGGGGACGAACTCGAAGTGGTATCTTTATCTAAAGACTCTGCCTCAGTCTTTTACAAATCCAGATTTTTGTTCAAACAAAGAGAAGAAAATGTTGCCAGATTTTATTCGGGATTCTTTATCTCGATCCCATAGATTAGAAAGTAATTTTTCTTCGCTAATGAAAGCTGTGAAAAATCTAGACACTTTCGACAAAGGTTGCTGTTCTCATTGTAACAAGCGCTTACAATCAATAATAACATTTGCAAGATACAAATGGGCGTATTATGCGGTTAATACGAGAGCAGTGTATATGGATACTAAATTATGCAAAGAAAACACATTTAACGTCAAACAGCCTAATAATCTGGCTCTAGCACCTTTTCTAGATTTATTCAATCACGATGTAAATACGGCTTGCAAGGTATCCGTTATTACGGACGATTACCAGAATCGGTATTATCAAATAATTACTTTAAAGCCATTCGACGAAGACTCGCAAGTGTTTATTAATTACGGCGCGCATAACAATCTCAAATTATACATCGAGTATGGATTTTTTATTCCACGCAACCCACTGGATGAAATCTGTTTCGATCTTTCCGACGTGCAAAAATGTTTCGATATTTCGAGACATAAATTGAATTTTATCACGTCCAATAATTTTCACAAGAACATGTCGTTTACTCGCGATGGTCTGAATTACAACGCAACAATAACATTATTTATATTGAGCACAAAAGTAAAAAGAGATAATTGGAGGATTAAGATGTACAGCGAAACATTCGATTCGGATGAATTGTATGCAATTAATAAGCTAGGAATAAATATCTTAACTTTAAAACGCGCAGAATATGCGTGCGCTTTAAATAATATGAAAACAATAAAGCTCAAAAGTCAGAGCTTTTCAATTGCGATTGATCTTGTTCAGGAATATATTAATGCATTAGACACGGCAAAATATTGTATGGAAACGACAGATAAAACTATATATGTTTAGAAAATCACAAATTATAATCTAAGCGATTTTAAATCTTCATATTTTTCTTATCTATGTAATAAGTATACTGATTGTTAGTATAAAAAATATATTTAAAATATATATATATACACTTAAAGTAGTTTAATATACTTTTGTCACGTGTACAGTGAGTTAGTTTTATAAAATATTGTGATAATAGAGAATAATAAATATTGTAATCAAAATATTAATTTTTCTTTTATTCATTAAGGTTTATATTTAAAAAAAAATAGCTTTTCTAAATTGCTAAAAATATTTCTTAAGATAAACTTTACACACACGCTAGATTTTTTACAATTTACATTGTACTGTATATATCTTTATCGTACAATTTTAATGTTAAACTTTGCAAATACATGACTCTTGAAATATATTGATAACACTGTTTTAAACTCTATTCTTTATTCTCTAGTGTTGCAGTGGTAATGTAATCGACCGTGCTCGGGGGAAAAAAAATATACCACAATCTAAATCCGTTGTGCCGCCAGTAAAGTTTACATCGGTTGTCGCTGGATTAACTGGATCAAAATCTGGACAACAAAAGAGGAACTGTTTTCATCCCGGTGTTTCCAGTTTGAACAGAGATGCCTTGGATTTACACGACAAACCGTCAGTCACCAGTACTGACATGTTCAAAGCCATGCTGAGATACATTTGGCCCGAAGTGAGTATAATACACGTAAAATTTTGCAAATATATACAAAACGGTGCAATATATTTATTACATTTATCCTTGCAGGACGATCCGGAGATACGGAAAAGAGTCAAAATCGCGGTGGGCTTACTTGTAGGCGCCAAGGTCTTAAATGTTTTTGTGCCATTTATTTTCAAGTACGCGGTAGATGTTTTAAATACTCACACGGCAACTACCACCGGCAGTGCCGTCATGAGCTTAACAACTGCGCCTGCGACAGTTGCAACTGTAGCAAGTTCGCTACTCATAGGATGTAAGGATTTTCAATTATATTTTTATTTTTTAAGATATATTTTTTACGTAATTGTGAATCCAACTTTCTTCGCAGATGGAATAGCGCGAGCCGGAGCAGCGGGTTTTAGTGAGCTTAGAAACGCGGTTTTTGCGAAGGTCGCGCAACACTCTATTCGTAAAATAGCGAAAAACGTTTTTCTACATTTGCACAATCTCGATATGGCTTTTCACTTGAGCAGACAAACCGGTGCTCTATCAAAGGTAAAATTATTTGATACTAATACAAAACACATGTGAAGAGACGGAGGGATAAGTCATGTCAAAGTTTAAGCATGTATTTATTTTCAGACAATTGATCGTGGCAGCCGCGGTATTAATTTTGTCTTAAATGCTATGGTCTTTAACATCGTACCCACTATTTTCGAATTAGCATTGGTCAGTGCGATACTGGGAATAAAATGCGGTCCTGAATATTCAGCTGTAGCGTTGGGTTGTGTGGGTGTTTACACTGCGTTCACATTAGGTGTAACGCAATGGCGTACCAAATTCAGAATTCACATGAATAAAGCAGAAAACGAAGCGAGCAACAAGGCAATAGATTCACTCATCAATTATGAAACAGTAAAAGTCAGTAATAGAAACATGAATCTCTTAAGTCATCGTCATGTAAAAAAAAAAAGACAAAATATATTAAAATATACAATTGTGCTCTATAGTATTTCAACAATGAAAAATTCGAAGCAGAAAGATATGATGAGTCATTGAAAAAATACGAAACAGCATCCCTTAAGACCAATACGAGCTTAGCATTGTTGAATTTCGGACAAAATGCTATTTTCAGCGGTGCACTAAGTCTAATCATGGTAATGGCAGCGCAAAATATAATAAATGGTAATAAATCAGATTTATTTGCAGTTAGTTTATCAATTATAGTATCACAAATTCAATACTTAGAGAAAGATCAACGCATGTTTGGCCTTTAGGTACGATGACTGTGGGTGATTTAGTGATGGTAAACGCCTTGCTATTTCAACTCTCAGTTCCATTGGGATTCTTGGGTTCTGTCTATCGAGAAGTGAGACAGGCTTTCATCGATATGCAAACCATGTTTACACTCATGACAACAGACGCTGGTATTAAAGTAAGATATAAAATTTCACATATACAAAAATAAAAGTAAATAATAATTTTTAACTTTTACACATTTATGAAATAATCCGCATAAATTAAATAAGTAATAAAATTTATGTTTGTTTATAACAGTCAAAAGAAAATGCATTAAGATTTTTCGTGACACCAGATTCATCAGACATCCAGTTCAAAAATGTGAATTTCGAATATGTTCAAGGAAAACCTATTTTCAAAAATGTATCATTCACCATACCAAGCGGCAAGAAGATTGCTATTGTTGGCGGATCTGGTTGTGGGTAAGCTATTAGGTACATAAATTGTTATATAATATATAGATTTATTAATTAATTCAATAAGTACCACCCATAAGTAATCGCGCAACACACAATAGTTCTTAATTAATATAAATTATATTTCATGTAATTAACTATAATTTTAGGAAGACGACAATTGTGAGATTATTGTACAGATTCTTTGAACCACAGAGTGGCACTATTCTTATTAATGGCCACAACATTCAAGATGTCGATTTAGAAGATCTTAGAAATTGTATTTCGATTGTACCACAGGTATAATTGAAAATTTATATCTTTTTCTTCTGGTTTGATAGTAAACAAAAAGTAACTTATTTTGCTTACGAACATTGTTTCACATAAATATGTTTGTTACGAATTTCAGGATACAGTACTCTTTCATGAAAATATATTTTATAATCTACACTACGGTAATTTGAGAAAATCGCATGAACAAGTTTATGAAGCTGCAAAAATGGCAAATCTACACGATTCCATATTAAAATGGCCGCAAGGATACGATACACCCGTAGGAGAACGCGGTTTGAAATTAAGTGGCGGGGAAAAGCAAAGAGTTGCTATCGCCAGAGCGATACTAAAGGACAGTCCCATATTAATTTTTGATGAGGCTACTTCCTCACTGGATTCAATTACAGAACATGCAAGTTTTTAAGAAATTGCTCGTATTTTAATACATTTATGTAACAAACGGTTACACATTCTGAATAATATTGTATATTTGCAGAATATACTCGATGCCTTGCGTAAGGCAACAGAAAAACGTACTTCAATTGTGATCGCACATCGTTTATTAACAGTCATGGATGCCGATGATATACTCGTCTTAGATCAGGGCAAGTTAATCGAAAGAGGCACACACGAATCTTTATTGTCAACACCAAATTCCTTATATAGCAAATTGTGGGAAACTCAACACTTGGGTATGAAAAAACCTCAAGAACAAGAAGAAAGAAACAAAGCTAAACAACATAATTAAAGATAACGTAATCTAGGTAAAAAATATTTGTTACACAATGAAAGAAAATCTCGGCTGTTCGAGAAATTTATTGAAAATAAGTTATGATTTAAACACGTGTACCAGAAACGATTTGTTTCATAAAATGTCAAAGTATTTTAGAATTGTGCGTAATGTAAATGTGTAAAGTTAAAAGAACAGACAAAGAGATATTTATATTATGAAGTCACAAGTGTGTGTGTACATATTAGACAATGCCAAATAATGTCAAATAGTAATAAACAAGTGTGTATCACATTAACATTTTTAGATAGTTACTTCTTTGTTTTAATCAATTGAGACAAGTTGCGATTAAAATAATTTGTATGTATGTATATTTTCACATAATAATATAGATGAAGAGAAGGGGAGAATTACTTCAGTATTTTTAGAAAACGTTTCTTTCTGTTTTTTTAAATACATTTTTTGAATGTGTTATTAACTCTTCTGATATCTATTACAAATTACAACAAATAAAAATATTGTTACAAAAAAAGAATGCTTGAGAACATAGTTTATCTTTTAAATTTAAACTTTGAGAGAATATACGCTTAAGAACAGAACTGATCATTATTGTGCATAGATGTTGCCTTGACAACCGTGCGAAACAATTATGGATGCCGACTGTGGCTTGCAGTGAGTATTTGACAGCTCTTTGACAATTTCACACTATAAACGATAGATTACATGCAATTACAATGTGGATCATAATGAGCATATAAATATACAATGCAAACTGAAGCATCAATTTTACCAGTAGTACAATTGCATATGCATAGAACTTTGACTAGGTAAACAAAACTACGAGAACATGCGGTATCAAACTGACAGACATGTTTGCATCTATTATTAGATTTCAAAATTTATATTCTCAGATGTGATATGTATAAATAGAAATTTATAATTCTATAAGAGTTTTGATTAAAAATTATCAATACTTATATACATATACATAATTGTTCTTTATTACAAATATCCAAAAATTACTATTTAAAAAAAAAACATTTATATAGTTCAGTACATACAATTTATCTTTTGGATTAATATATTTTTATTTAAAATTCAATAGAAAGGTATCTAAAATTTATATCTTATAGAAAATCAAAGCCCATTTCAACATTAGAATCCAAGAAGCTGTCTCCTTGCAGAAATACTCTATTTTCACCAAATAAAAAATGTTTAAACCCCTTGCCTGGTTTGTATAAAAATTAAAAAAACAATATATACATGTAATACACATGTAATAAAAATATCTGCATATAATACAGTTTTTATAAAATCTTGTTATATTATGCATATATAGGTGCACCTTATAAAGGCAGCATTAAACAGCAATCACTGTCAGATGAACAGAAATCTAGTAGAAAAAGCATTCTTGGACAAAGAGTAATGTCAGCAAAAATGCTTCGTTTCAAACAGCTGCAAAATCAATTAGCTGATGCACACTATCATCTAAATGTGAGTATTAAAAGAAATAATATTAGTGTACATATTAGTATCTTGTTTTATTTATAATATTAAATATTTATCACACTAATAACAATTAAAAATTTTAACAAATAATTTCCTTAGAAAAATAATTTTTTTCGTAGGAATTAGCGAATGAAAATAGACTCTTAAAGGCATTGCAGAAAAGACAAGATTCTGCATTAAGACGTTACGAGGGAACAAATGCTGAGCTACCACGACTTATAAATTCCCATCATGAAGAATTGAGAGTACTTCAAACAAAGTACAAAAAACTGAAAGAATTGCATAAAGATACTTGTAACATATTGAAAGAAAAAGAAAATGAGCTTTACACTGTAAATGTGAGTTTTTCCAATTCATGTCTTTGTGTAACGGTGAGCCATGGGGTGGATTATATAAAGAAGATTTATTTTTCAGTCACAAAACAAGCACTTATTGCAACTTAGCAAAAATAGACATCTCGAAGAGAGAGAAAAGTTACAGTTACAATTATCCGACATGAATCATAAAATGCAACAGCAACAAGACACTATACAGGTAACTTTCACCTCTTGGTAATGTACGGTAAAAATGTGTAAAAAAAATATATATATATATATATATATTGTATTCTTTTTCTTTGCAGCTTTTACACAGAAAGCTTGCGCTGGAAACCAAGAGTCTAAAGCATCAATTACATATCGAGATTTGTAAACACAAAGAAACACAGAAAAACTTACAGGAGACAATAGAAAAATTGAAAAGTTTAGAATGTTTGTTGGACAATAGAGAGAAGAGACTGTATTACAATGGTCAATTACCAATTAATATCAAAGAGAGAAATTTAGTTAGCCATTCTCTTACAAGCCTTAAAAACACAAGGTATAAAAATTATCTACATCTTTGTACGTTTTAATTACACTAGAGCTTTTGGATATTTTTTCTTCTATATATAATATATCATTATATATTCTCTCCAGCATCTCCAATTCAATTAAAACATCTAGTAGGAGTAAAAAAGGTGAACACGATATGTCAAAGAATAATTTGGTGAGAATAAGTGAATTATAATTGTATAACTCTAAGTGTGTGAAATATTAACAAAAGATAAGAACTTCATATAATTGTATAGCTATCATACGATACATTGGAATCCAATGACGAGGAAAAAATGGCAACGAATAACGTCAGTGATCATTCAGTTCATCAGTTGAAATCGGAAACAATGACGAGCCTGCAACAGATACGAAAGTTCCGGCTACAAAGATCGCCAGACATACGCAAAAATGCTCGTTCTATGGACGACTTAAGATCGAGATTTAAAGATTTGGAGAAGGAAGAAACGCAAGACAATGAAAACTTTTTATCGGTAGACTATAAAACAATGTTAGAGAGAGACGAGTCGAACAATGACAAAAACAAAAGTAGCAAATTAAGAAAATTGTTTAGTAGAATGAAAAGTCACAATTCACAAAAGTTTCAAAAAGATTTGAGAGACGAATTCGAATACTCGTCCGACGACGGAGAGAGTGGAGGAAATGTTAGCAAACGTCACGTTAAGTCTTATATTCCAGATATTGCGCAGAAATCTAGAGATTTGTACGCGAGGTATGTAATAAATAATAATTTTTCAAAAAAATTCCACTTCACCATGTAAATTTATTTTTAACACAATACTTTTGTGTATATTTCATGTAAAAATTCTTCGATTTTGTAATCGCGTTTTGTTGTATGTATGTTAGATTAATTAACAGCACGGACGATACCTCTGATACATTGGATGACACAATCAAGAGGGACAGTTTTCATTACAATAATGACGAAGAAAACGAAGAAGAGTTAAATACACGTCTGGCAAAAGATTCAGCATTTCAGGAGCAGCACGTGTACGAGAGAAAATCGAAGGTACTGCGCCATAGAATCACAGATCTTTACGATAGTGGCTCTGAAGATGACTCCGACGAAAAGGTGGACGCAAATAGAGATTCCTCCGCCGAATGTAAAACCAACGATTTTCCTATCTTACCTAAATATGACCAGGAAAATCCCGGTAAATCTATCGACGACGCCAATCGTACAGACAACAGCAATCCAGAAATTGAAGAACGATCTATCATCGAAAGACTGAAGGGTGCGGAGCTACAGAGGATATCGAATAACGTTCGAGATAACGCGCGCTCGAGCGAAAATCTAGAGGTTTCGCAACGCTCTTCAAACGCGAAGAAAATCTGGTTGGAGGATCAACGTTCTTCGGAGCGTAACGAAGATAAATCTCTTCCAACTGTTAGTAAGAAAGATACGAGAGATGAAGCGAGATATTCGGAAGATGAATCAGTAACACACGCCGATATGTCACACGGCAAGATCCGTAATGATATGTTGAAACCAAATAGCACGCGCAAAGAAGTGGAAAATTTGCCAAATACAGAACGGGAAGAGGATGAAGAAAAAACACAGCAAATTCGTAGAAAGGATTCTGTGACAAATCGTCCCGATGAGTACAATAATCCTACGCGTGACTTGGGAAAAGAAAATTCTACATTCAAGAAAGAAGAAACGTTAAATTCGACACAGCAATCCGACGTCGACGAAGGAACAGCAAAGAACAATGAAACAAGTTTGGGAACAGAAACCAGCCTAAGTGTTTCGTCAGAAGCGAAAGACGTTGGCGCATTATTATTGTCGAACAATAAGCTCGCGTCTCATGATCTGAACGAGGAGAGCAACGACGCGAAAACTGACGTAACGGATACAAGAGAAACAAATGACAGGAAGAGGATTACTTACAACAAGGAGAAACTGTTGGCCACAATGAAAGCCATAGATGACAACGAGAATATCGAGTTTTTGAGTCAGGGATACAAGAATCACAACGCGGCCAATAGAATGCAGATAACGGAAAATTTATATCGCGGTTTGCCCGCTCACTCGAAGACAAAGCGCGACATAATCAAAGACATATTTGAGGATAATCATAGAGAGAATAAAGTCAGAGGCAATTGCAGCAAATCCCATTGAAATCTTAGAGGTGTGGTGGTTGTTATTGAAGATTACAGTAAATAGGATAAAACTTGATTTTGTGTTTTCCTTCGTTATTTTCCTCACAATTCTCCATTAAACTCCGTCTGTCAAATATAGCGCGTTGAGAAATGAAATGTTTAAAAAAGAAAAAATTTTCTATTATGGCCTGTGTGTTGTTACCTTCAACTTGTCCATGTTAGACGGTTAAAAAAAAAAAAAACAAATCTAATCTTTCGCACAGTGCGAACGTGCCAAAATGATGCAAAAGAGTGAAAACACTGAAAACTGACGTACAGATCACATCGCCTGTTTACTTCCCGCTTCCTTGATTGCAAATTTCTCGCGCACTGACACTATGCGCGTTCAAAATGACGCGACATTTTAAACGCAAGCTCGACTTACCGGGCCTACAATTTTCGGATTGGTCGATTTGTCGAACATGAACCAATGCGATTGGATATTGTGAGCACGGCGTTCGCGAAGAATCTATCCCATATGGCACCTTTAAGGACACTAACACACATGCAGGCGGAATGGGGGGGGGGGGGGAAAAAAAAAACATGGTAGGAGATGAACCAATCGCAAATAAACGAGCGATTCCGATTTTTCCAAGTTGATGCGAGAGACATATTTGCAATCACAGTTTTAAGTTGGCAGTTTGTAAATTCCTATTATTTGGCTTTTATTCGCTAGATGGTTTCGTACTGTTGCCTTTGTGGAAAAATAAATGTCTCTCTCTGTCAATGTTGCGAGAGTCCTGAGGCTTCGCGGTTCCACTTGTTAAGACACGTAGATGCCACGAATAGGTGGAACTTCGCGGTAGTTTTTACAAGTGTGCGTTCTGAAAAGTGTACTGACGTGTAGTGACGCGAAGTTGTTGTATCCTGTGCGACGTGCGAAGCAAACGTAAAATTACACGTAAGTAAATTTAAATGTCGACGATTCGAGACCCGGATCCGTCAAAACTTATTCTTGGCGATTTGCAGTGTCATCGAAGTGACGGTGTAACTCGCATAACTAACCGCGCACCTGTATCGTTACGCGTGTAAAAAAAAAAAAAGAAAAATACGATCGCAATATGCAAAGAAACGGTTTCGTGCGTCATACTTTTAACATCGCAACTCCAATCGAATTTATAGAAGTAAATGTTTATTAGCCTTTCGATTTCTTTCCTTCGTGCGAACAAAAATCGACACTGTTTCGAATTTGTGATTCTCTCAAGTGAAAAGACACACAGAAAGTGGCTCCACTTTCACCTTAGAAACGCCTGCTGTCACAGATTTTGACGCGATATTTGTATCTTACGCACTTATACACAGTATAGATTTTGTGTTACAATAATTTTGCATACAATTTACATAAAAATTTACATAAGTTATCCTTCAATCTTAAGAATTTTAATATATCCTTAAAAAGAAATAACATGAAACAAGTTTGTTAATTTCTATGAATGTGATGCTAATGTGTTTTTAAATGTTAATTCATTCTTAATATCTTTTTTTTTTTATCTCTGTATCAGATATATTCAAAAATATTGTTATTGGTTTTTTAGTATGGCGGAAGACATGAGCAGTGGTTCAAGCGACTCGTCACCACAAGTCGAAAGAGGATGGCTTGCCTTGAAACAACATATAACGGAAAACAAAATTAAATTCGGTTTATGGGTCACAAGACTTTTCACCATCATATTCACACTTGGTTACGTAATTCCTATATTTGGGTAAGTTTCTTTGCGACCAAAAGACTGATACAATGATAACTTGTTATAAATTGTAGTCACAATCATTTGCCGAATGTATATATATATATATATATATATATATATATATATATATATATATATTGTAAAAATACATCTTATCACTTTTTCAGCAATCCTTACAACATATACTATAAGGCATTAATGAATAATGCAGCTACCAGTGCTTTACGTCTTCACCAAAGGGTACCTCGTGTTCAACTCACTAGGCAATTTTTAGAGACATTATTATTGGAAGATTCGTGCCACTACTTGTTTTACTCGTTCATTTTTTTCTATGGGGCGCCAGTTACACGTATCCTTTTCAAGTCTATTTAAAGTTTTCTAAAAAAGCAATAATATAAGATAATAAAATATTTATATCCTGAACTGATATACATAGTGGTGCTCACACCAGTTTTCTTGTTTGCTATTATGCACTTCGCCAGTTACTCTCTCACGTTGCTAGATGTAAGTATAAAAAGAACTGGTACTAATGCTAATTACATATTATTTAAAGCAAAAGTATACACTATATTTGCATAGTCATTATGAAACTGGAAGTTGAACCTGTTTTTACGCAGTGTTTAGGTCACAATAGTTGGTGGGGTGCCCGACTGTTAATATCTCTGGTGGAATTTCAATCGCGAAACATCCTTCGGCTTATTGCTTTATCTGAGATTATTATCTTGCCGTTCACGGCTGTTCTGGTATTCACGTACGTACATATAAAATTGTCGTAACCTTTGTTTTTGTTTAGCTATATACGTAAACATTTAATAATCGATACGATAAACATTTAATTTTATAATTTTTGTTTTGCAGAGGACGCGTCGGTTTGCTGACGCCGTTCATCTATTTTCAGTTCTTGAAACTGCGTCTCGCGTCGCAAAGGAATCCATTTACACGCAATGTATTCTACGAGCTCAGAAACGGATTGAGCTCGGTTTCGAAGAAACAAGGAGTACCGGATATTGTTCGAAGAATGATCGAAGTTCTGCTCACTCTCACCCAACAAATGGCACCCATGCGCCAATAATATATTCACGATAATTAAGTTTAAGTTCTTTCTCATTTTTTCTTAAGACAGATCTCCTAGGGTTCTAGGGTCCACACAGTGACACTTTCATAAATTCGTATTAGCGCAAAAGATGTGAGTGCCGATGTCAAAATTTATTATTAAATACGCAATAAGTTTTTTGAATATCTGTGACAAGAAGGTATCAAAGTGTATGTGGATGGTGTTTCTTATATTACTAATTATATATACTCATTTGTATGGCAAAAATCTGCAGCGAAACTCGTAATCTTGCATTCGATCGCAATTCACAAAAGGTTTAAAAGATTTTTTACAAGTCGTTTAGGATATTTGGTTGTCTATTTTTCAGAATACTTCGAGTCTCGTTAGATTTAAGAAAAAAAAAAAAAAAAAAAAAGTAAATGCACATATAGTAAATATCTAGTTTTGAATATTGTTCAATCTAATAAATCGTAACAAGTAGGTAATGGTGTATGACAGGGTTTGGTCTTGTGGTATCAGGTATGTGCGTAATATATTTAACTTGTAAAATTAATAATAATTTTATTATTATCGATCTATAAGAGAAAAGGATTATCAAGTTCAGAAATGATGTAGATATATCTTTGGAGTAATCAACTTGATGTGTCATATTTTGTCACATATTTGTCAATTGAAATTATTTTTTTTTCTGTAATGTAATTTTGTCTGCTTTCTACTTTACATTCATTCGAGCATTCGTTAGGTTTTAATCTTTTCACTACGAAAAAACTGATAGTTGATTAATCTGTCTTTAAGAATCGAAACGCATCAAATTAAGTATAGCAAATTGTACATGAATGATTGTTTTCTGTATTATATGTTTATCTGTACAAGGTGTATTTCAAACCGATTCTATGAACAAAAATGGTTATTCGTACTAGTACCAATGTGGAGCACAATCAGAAAATTTATTAATTTTTCAATACACAAGAGAGTGTTTTTGTTTTAAATAAATTGTAAAACTATTTACTGGTCTATTTTTTCAAAACACATGTTTCAGGAAGTAGAGATTCAAGAGAATAAAATAAGAAACTGGAATCTTTTCTCTATTTACCTTTTTTATTCAAACGATTGTTACACAGGAAGCGGAGTAGGTTGTTGAGGTATGTCTTTTGATGGTTTTACCTCAGAAATTGGGACCGACGGTGGTTGTTCCTCTTTTGGTTCTACGATTGATACGTAATCCGGTAGAGGCTTCTTTGGACCACTCTTACCATTGGGATCCCAAGGCAACATAATTTTTACCTTGATCCCTAATACACCTAAAATTGTAAATGTTTTCAAAATATGTTTAATAACTTTGATAAATATCACTTGTTTCGTTTATTGATTATTTTTACAATTTTAGAAATGGGTTATTATTAATACTGCATTATTATAAAAAGCAATCGTACCTTGTCGAAGAAGCACGTGTCGCGTAGCAGTGTTCACGTATTCATTTGTAGGTTCACCAGAATGAATCATGAGACCGTCAACGAACTTCATCGACTTCGCTCTCTGACCACGTAATTTTCCGCTAACAACAACCTCACAGCCCTTGGCACCCGATTCCATGATAAAGCGCAGAACACCGTAACACGCTCTGAACGTAATTGAGCAAATGATACATTTAAAGATTATGAAGAATTATACTTAAAATACACAAATAAAAAAATCAGAAAATAAGCAAGTTATTACCTTCGCACGGCGAGGCCTCCAATCAGCTTATATCGCAGAGACTCAGCCTGTGCAATGGCGCACAAGCCTCTTGTAGCAACTTTTTCTGCATACAACTCGACATTCTGAGGTTCTTTGAAGTTGAAACGTTTTTGTACCACAGATGTTAATTCTCTGATTCGACGTCCTTTTTCACCGAGTACACTCTGTGTGTGAGTAGCCAATAAAATAATTTCTGTGCGATTCGGAGTCACACGTACTTCCACACCAGAGTATCCATCCTCGGCGAGTTCACGAGTCAGAAACTCATTCAGTTCTGCTCTGAAGACACCGTCTCCTACAAACTGAAAAAAAAGTAACAATTTGTAAATTTAGAGTAAGTCTTTTGTGCCCTGTTATGAAACACAACTTATTTTTATGGGAAATTATATTTACAAGTGCTTCTTATTGCACATATTTGTCATACAGAATTGTGATACAAGCTTGTATACTTTTAATTATGTACATACATGTGTACACACACACACACACACACATACTTGTACAATTAAACCTGTTCTTTTTGACTGAACCTCGTACACTATTTATCTTTCCTCTTTTTTTCTTGGAAATGAGGTCAAAAAAAGATAAACAAGACGTTGCTGTGCAAGAAGTTCAGCTAAAAACAGGTCTATCGATACAGATTGATATAACCTCAAAATTTCTGATTACATTGCAATACAGAAATCAAAGCGCTATTGAATACGGATCGCAAAGACGTGAAATAGAAAACTGAAACGCGCACCGGACGTTCTCTCAACGAGATTTCCTCAAATCTAAATACATGTGAAACGAGACACGTGGAACGGATTGAGTTCTATATGGAAGATTGACGCTAGAAACATCGAGCGTCATCTCCACTTTGCGACAAATATACTTGAGCAATTTTCAATCAAACATCATCCCGACAGTTTTCGACACCTCGACAATAACATATTTTCGCATAGTATTTATTATAAATAAAGAAAAATCGCCTTACCTTTCGCTTTTTTGAAATTGATCGGTTTTCCATGATGATTTATACAAAAGAGGAAGAGAATCGAAGAGAACGTCACACATCACAACGATGACTTTTTAGCGCCACCTGAAGATATCTCCTAGAACTACAATAGATCACGTGACATGCAAGTGACCGGAAGTAGCCATACGCGCGCGCATTTGAAAGAGTTTAAAGCAGAACGTGCCGAGTTGTCGTCTTGTCAACACTCGACGTTGATTGGTCGGTTCTAAAAGTAAGAGCCAACGTTCGATTGCTGCATTTCAGTTTGTTCCGCTGAAGCCAAAGTTTCCTATTGCTTGGTAAGATGGTGGTGGGAGAAGAACATTGCTTTCGCGTTGCGACTCGTTATTCACTGTCACAGTACCGAACAGTACCGAAAATCTATAAGAACCGCACAAACCGAGATGGTTTCTGGCGGCCGGTAGTGTATTGTGAGATTTTGTGACAAAATAAGAAAGAAGACATCAATTTTCAACGGATCTTTGTGTAGTAATTAGTGTGGTTTATCAAAAATATGGCGTATCAATTGCTGTCGTCGACCAGCAACCTGGAACGGCTAATTCTGAAGTCTACACAGAAAGGTTATTTCGACACATTTCAGGTATCATAACCTCTGACATCTACGTCTGATCTAATATGGTGCAATTGTGGCATCACACGTTTGTAAAAATAATTGCAATGTTTCTACGAAAAGGACAATAATGACCACTCATTGTTTCATCATGCAATTGTACGATCTCGATGTCTTATGTCGTGTTGCAAACATTTTGTGTGAATTTGTTCAATATAATTTATCTGATACACTTCACCGTATAGTTATGGTTAGAAAAGAAAATTTTTTGTTTGCTTGTTTTTATATTTTTTTTGTATTTTTCATTTGCTAATTTGTCGCAATTTTGTATATATTATAATTGTAATATTGTAATATTGTTAAAATATATCATAAATATATTATAATTGTAATATTGTAAAAACATAATTCTTGTTATTTTTCTATTTTTTGTCAATAAAGTGATAAGAGATTTGATTAATCAGTTGAAGTACATTTTTCAGCTAAGGCGACACTTAAGTCTACTAAAAAATAGAACAACATTTTCAGTACTTGAGCAATTGCAACAAAAATGGAGATTATTTTGTAAAGAGCCACCTAAAGGATTTGAAAAATTCTTCAAACCAGGTTCTTAAATATTTATTTTGTTTTATTCTTGTTATAATTTATATATAGTTCTTAAAACTTGATATCTACTGTGTTTACAGGTGAAACAAAAAATGCTGAAAATGCTGCAAAAAAAGCAGAAGAAGCATCAAGTAAAAAAACTAGTACACAGAAACCTTCTTCATCTTCATCTTCATCTTCATCTTCATCTACCTCATCATCTAGCTCCAAAGATTCAGGCTTTCAATGGACATTTAAGATTTTTGGAGACAAGTCACGAGGAGGTAAATCATTTGAAGGCGGTGACAAGGACAAAACATTTATAATTTTGGGAGCACTTAGTGTAACTGGTGTGCTTGCATATGTACTGTCCCAGGATTACAATCAGAGAGAGATAACATGGAGAGAATTCACATATAAGTAAGCAATTTTTGTAGATCCCTGATAATTATATTAATATGTTTTTGATAAAGCAAATAAGTACATATTTGTAAACCACATACACAAATTTATTTATACTTGTACTATATATCACGCTACTTATATCTCTTGTTTCAGTTACTTAAGTAAGGGTATTGTTGAGAAGTTAGAAGTTGTAAATAAAAAATGGGTGCGTGTGAGGCTCTTACCTGGAAATACTGTGGACGGTTCTGTAGGTGTCCTTTACGTTCAGTGTGTTATGAAGTTATCCTGGTTTTTCAAATGGAATTTAATAATATAATGCTTATCATGTTATATTTTTTATAGGATACATTATGGTTTAACATTGGAAGTACAGATACTTTTGAAAGAAATTTAGAAAATGCACAACTAGAATTAAATATGGGACCTGAAAATTATATTCCTGTAATTTACAAAAATGAAATAGAAAGCATAAACATATTGTCGTATCTGCCACAAATTCTCATGTGGGGTAAGTAGTAATTACTGGTATACCAACTATGTTTAGTTTTCGAAAATTATAATAGATAAGTTTTTTATTTGTTGCGTGCATATTATATATATAATCCGACCAAATATATACAGGTTTCCTATTTTATTTACTTCGAAGATCCGCAGAAGCGATGACTGGTAAGTCAGGTAAGAGAGGAGGACTCTTTGGTGCGGTAATGGAATCGACTGCAAAATTAATAAATTCAAAAGATATTGGTGTACGATTTAAGTAAGTAATAAATATATGTTAATTTTAAGTATACGTATAATGTGCTTGTGATTTATTAAACTTATGCGCCAAATATATATTAGAGATGTGGCTGGTTGCGAAGAAGCTAAGATCGAAATTATGGAGTTTGTAAACTTCCTGAAGAATCCACAACAATATATAGATCTTGGAGCTAAAATTCCAAAAGGTGCAATGTTAACAGGTAAATTTATATAAAATGACTTTCATATCTAAAATATTAATGTAAATCTAGAAGAAACGTTTGTTTTTTTTTTTTTTTATAGGACCACCTGGGACTGGTAAAACTTTGTTAGCTAAAGCAACAGCCGGTGAAGCGAACGTACCCTTTATTACGGTATCGGGTTCAGAATTTTTGGAGATGTTCGTCGGTGTCGGTCCTTCTAGGGTGCGCGATATGTTCTCTATGGCACGAAAACATGCACCGTGTATATTGTTTATCGATGAGATCGACGCGGTAGGACGAAAGAGGGGAGGTCGAAACTTTGGGGGACACTCTGAGCAAGAAAATACATTAAATCAGCTTTTGGTAGAATTGGATGGTACGTCGTATTTTTGGTTACGTAAACACGGCACGAGACACAACTATAGCTCTTGAAAATCTAAGAAACCGAAACCAGTGAACAATGTTTAACGATTGATGAATTTCTTTAAGGATTTAATACAACGACTAATGTTGTCGTATTAGCGGCGACTAACAGAATAGATATTTTAGACAAAGCATTGCTAAGACCTGGAAGATTCGATAGACAAATATATGTGCCCGCGCCTGATATTAAAGGACGGGCGTCAATTTTCAAAGTGCATTTAGCTCCTTTGAAAACAATGTTAGATAAAGACCAGTTGGCAAGAAAGATGGCTTCGTTGACTCCTGGTTTTACAGGTACGTACGTAATTATATAGTGTGTTTGAAAAAAAAAACTGAGATTAGACAAAAACAACAAAAGTTTAGATAAAATAAAATGAAAACTAGACAAAAACTGTCAGAACGTTTATATATGTAGATTATTTTAGGAGCTGACATCGCGAACGTTTGCAACGAAGCGGCTTTAATAGCGGCAAGAGATTTGAACGATAATATTCAACTTAAAAATTTCGAGCAGGCTATCGAGAGAGTAGTTGCTGGTATGGAGAAAAAGACGAATGTGTTGCAACCTGAGGAAAAAAAAACGGTCGCGTACCACGAAGCCGGTCATGCGATAGCAGGCTGGTTCTTGGAGTACGCGGATCCACTTTTGAAGGTATCGTATTTTTGTCTACGTTTTGAAATTGTAAACGTCATCGAATCTCTATTTTCTTAAGGTGTCCATTATTCCACGCGGTAAAGGATTAGGATACGCCCAGTATTTACCTCGTGAACAGTATCTTTACACGAAGGAACAGTTATTCGATCGGATGTGCATGACGCTCGGTGGACGAGTGTCGGAAGAAATCTTCTTCGGTCGCATAACTACAGGCGCTCAGGACGATTTGCAAAAAGTATTATTATTACTATAAAATTGCGTATACATATTTTTACGCGCATATAAATTACTCATATTTTTCAAGTGTTTTAATATAAATTTTATCATTTTTGAAGATTACAGAAATTGCGTATGCACAAATTACACAGTACGGCATGAATGAGAAAGTTGGAAATGTCAGTTTTCAAGTACCGAAACCTGGCGACATGGCTTTTGACAAACCGTATTCCGAATACACCGCTCAACTTATTGACAATGAAGTTCGAGACTTAATCGATAAAGCACACAAACGAACGCAAGATCTTCTGAACAAACATAAAGAAGATGTAATCAAGGTAAAAGCGGTTTAATAATTTTTTTTTTTTTTTATATGATTGAGGTATATAGTTCGCTAAAACGAGAACTGAAACACAAATTTCTCTGAATTTCAGGTTGCCGAGCGATTGTTAAAGCAAGAGATTTTAAGTAGGAACGACATGGTCGAATTGCTCGGACCTCGACCTTTCCGCGAAAAATCAACTTACGAAGAATTTGTCGAAGGCACAGGTTCGTTTGAGGAAGATACTACATTACCGGAAGGTTTGAAGGAATGGAACAAACCGAAGGAAGAAACAAGCGAAGCGCCAGCGCAGCCTTCCAAAGTGGCCTCCGAGAGCAAACAACAACCGTAACAACGACTGTAATTGTAATATTTTAGTGTCTCAAGTGCTTTGTATAATAGTTTGAAACAAAAATATATCATTAATCTGTTCACGGATATCTTAGATAACAATATATTCGGCTGCATAAGCGATCGTAACATGAACGCGATGAAACATGAACTTATCATCAATTTGACGTGAAACTTTATATGTAATTATTAAATTTACATTGCACACAAATTTCTTCCCACGCTGGATTTGTCTTTGTTTATCATCAATTAGAAACAGTATTGTAAATAATAGATATCAAGCGATGTCATTGTAAATGATATCAAAATTATGCTTCGAAGCATAGGGATTTCGAGAGATCTCTTGTGTTGTGTAATAAATCTACATCATATACTTTGTCAATGTTTTGTACATAATTATTAAAGACACATTTTTGTTTGAAACAAATTTGATATTATTTTTCTTTCACGTTTTTCGGACGAACATTTATGTAAAAACTCGATATAATTTTGTCATTTTAAGAACGGCGAGTGATTAATCTTGAATTTTCTTTTTATAAAGGAAACAATTTATATGAAGAATTTTAAAGGAAAAATTGTTTCGGGAGAATTCAAGGATTACGGTGCGGAATCGAATAAATTTATATATAATTGTTTGTCTAATTCATATTTAAGGTTAATTTATTAATAAGAAACATGTGTCGGAGTAACACGATCGACTTTTGCATTACATTACGTGGGTACGAATTAATTTTATGTCTGATGTGCTGTGCTTATTGCACACCGCTGTAAATATATATGTATGTAAAATTGCTTTTGTCCGTACCGTGACGACGGAGCGTCGCGGCTATATATATACATATATATATATATATATATATTTATATATATATACATATATTTTATATATAATAAGAGCTACGAAAAATTTGTAAAAGGTATTCGCCATTTTATTCGTAGTTCACTGGTATATTGGTCGTGAATGTGGTTGTCACCCGTAAAACATTTTTACTTTACATTTCTGTAGCGATTGAAGCGAATAATCTCTTCGCGCGCTCTACCGCGTGCTCGATTCAGCACCTGATGCGTGAAATAATGACTCTGGCGATTAAGTTGGAGAATTTTAGCAAAAATATAGAAATTTTCGTAATAACGCGTACTGTGTCGTTATGTGTGGAGATCCATCAAACAACACGTAAAAGTTGAAAAGAAAAACATCTTTAAAGTGTTGAGTACGTTCGACATAGTAGAACGTTCTCCAGACTCTCTTTGTCTGGCATGTATGTGAATCGCGTGTGTATGTGATTTTCTTCTTTTTCCAACTAGATTAAACAAATATTCGCACGTCAGTGTGAAATTGTTCTCGTGACAGGTACTGAATCTACAAAAAATGTTTTTTGAAGATGCTAAACACCGATAGCCTTCTTCGAAAGATCAATCGGCGCTCCGTATCGATTCTATCTATAGGTAATATAACGGCGGTTGTGGATGTATGTGTACAGATCCAACACGACACGGCGTTGTAAATGACTATAACAAAGTTTGGTTTGACATTTAAAAAGTGTACGCGCGATGTGTATGTTTTTTTTTTTTTTTTTTTTTAAGTTTGAAATTTGGTGTTACATTGTACCAAAATTGGCAAGTTCGTTTTTATCACTGCACCACTTTGTACATGGGATTTTTAACGGATATGTAAATCCGCTCAGTACACACATACGCGCGCTGATGTTGATCGGTTTGACACAAACAGTTTATATCGAATCGTAATATCAACTTCTGACGTCACAACAATATTTGGATTTATTATTATTAGTTTAACCGGTTTTTTCTTTGTAAACAGCAACTCTGTACAACATGTTATCTGATTCGGTGTGTGTGTGATTTGTTTTTTTTTTTTAAATATTATTTCATATATAATTGAGAATAGAGTTAAAATAAAACATAAAGCATCTGTGTGTGTGGTGAAAGCTAATCTGAAAATTAACTAGTATTAATTTGCGATATTTTTTGTTGTGTTTATTCGATAAAAATTTTTATTTCTTTCTATTCTTTTTCTTTTGTTCTGATTAGTTTCAGCCGTTTGCTCGCAGCGTTTTCAATTGGAAGAACATTTTGTCAATTGTTTTTTTATTCCGCTGTCGCAAAGAAACAACGTTTTTTTTTTTAGCGCATATTTCCAAATGTGTCTCATGTATTTATTCCAGTCGTTATATTAAAGAAAAAAAAAACGATAATTACACTAGAAATCAATATTCACGTATCAGCGAAAGTTTCATAATTTTACATCAAACCGTTTGCTAGTAAAAACAAAATCTTGTGTGTATATTTTTTTTGTAAACTTTGAAGAGTTACTTCGCGTTCTGTCAAATTGAAAAAACAGATTTTTGTTTTTTTTCTTCAAAAAATTTTTACTTTTACATACTTCACAAATGTGTTACAATGTTGCATGGGTTTCCGACGTCTGCGGATTCTTGTGTTTTTTTTTTTTTTTACAGTGAAAAACATACTTGTGATGCAAGGAAGATCAGACAAAATGTTTTTATCAATACACAAAGAACTCTCACATGTGTGGATTTCTTCTAGTGTCTTTTTTTTTTTTTTTCATGATAACACTGTCACAAAGAAAATTTCAAAGTTTATTAAACCGTTTTATACATACATACACAATTTTATCGTTTTTGAATGGTTGTTGAACGGATCTTATCATTCTAAAGAGATATATTAAGAAATAATGAAATAAAAAACACACATTACTCTTGTGTTCATTTCATTTTCAGTCTCGTCTATTATAAGTGACAACTTTTTATTTTACATAGAGTATAATCAACAAGGATAATGTGAGGATAAATGAACGTTTTGAACTATTAATCACAAGCGATACAAGCTGCACTGCGATATAAGATTATCGTGTTCGGATACAAATCCGTGTGTGAACATTTTTTCCTGTTTTTTTTTTTTCAAAATCTTTTTCTTTCGGTATTTGCGTTTCATTTACGTAAATTTGGCACCTCTGATACAAGATTTATATTCTTTTCCTAATGACAATAGTGTTACGATGCGTTTTATCGAAATTTTCAGGCGATGTGTTTGTTTCAAATAACATGTACATTTAAAACAATTACGTGGTACGAAACTCATCCCGTTGTAAAAACGCGATAACAACATACTTGTACTGTTGAAACAGAACCGCAGCCGGCATATTCATAGTCGGGTCTTGTAAGATCGTCTTAAGTTTATCCTAAGATGATGTGCTAGCCAAAGAGACGGTCCCCTGTACAGCATCTTAATGAATGCTGAATCTTAATCTCTTAAGATGGAACTTGAGACGGCCTGTTAAATACAAGATTGGCCTGTGTAAATACCGGTCTGTTCTTTTTTTTTTTTTTTTCAGTTTTCGTTTGCTTCTTAACGTGAAAACTTGTTCGTTTTTTTTTTTTTTTTTTTTTTTTTTTTTTTTTTTTTTTTTTTTTTTTTCTATTCGAAAGAAAAAGATCTTTGCGAATCTTCAATGAGGATTATATCGCGGCTCTCACCTGTTCGCTTCCGACGACTAAATTTTTTTTCTTTTTTTTCTTTTTATTTTATTTTATTTATTTTTTTTTAATCTTTGATCCCAAGACAGTGTTAATCTGAAATGGCAATCTTCCCAGCGTTTCTACAAAACTATACGATTTATCGAGTAAATATTTTATAGATTTCGAAAGTATTGTTAACCTTTAACACTAATTCACTAATCAAGTATATCGTACAATCACTAAAGTATTGCTTTTTCGTACCTTGTATCACACTAATCTAAACGCTATATTTCCTTGCGCCCCTTTTTCTCACTTTTTCTTTACCCCCTCCGTTTTCTCCGTTTTTTTTTTGTTTCTTTTTTTCTCTCTCTCGAAAAGCCAGGTTTAGCGGTGATCATGCCTGCTTCTCCGTGAATTTGTGTACACGTGTACGTATGAATGTGTGTGTGTGTGTGTGTGTGTGTGTATGCGAAACGATTTTATTTATATAATTTTCTCAACACACATTGACTACCGCGACTTACGTTTTTTTCTTTTTATTGTTCTCTCTTTCTCCTTCTGTTTGTTAATCGCAATAATTCGAGAAATATGCCAATCGCGTAAAAAATTGCTAGAAATTTTCTCGTCTCATTGTGATTAAAAATTTTCTCTTCAGCAATAAACACGTATAGACAGCAATTGGTACGTATATATATCGATTCGAAAGTTTCTCCGGTCGATGGAAGTCAATGTGTTGTGTATAATATTTGTTATCAAGCGAGTTTATCAACATCGCGCAAAAATGCATCTTATTTCTCGCCGAAACGCAGTGAGAGGGTAGATCTTACAAAGTCTATTCACAAGTGGCGGTGAATATATATAAAAAACGTACAACGTCGTTATTGTTTAAATTAAATCAAAAGAATCGATAAAAATCATTAAAGATTCTCAAATTTTTCTCAATTGTGATTCCACAGATCAACACATACGAACGCGTACATACATATATAGTTTTTTTTTTTTTTTTGTTTATCTACATGTATAGCCTAAGTATATTATATTTATATTTACGTGTACAATGCTTGTCACATTTTCGTTGTTCTCTTTTTTTTTTTTTTTTTTGTATCTTCGATATAATAACATTCAGTTGGTTGAGAGTGAGATTTCTCTTCTCTATCGTTACACATATTGACGATTCTTATCACCTCGAGAATGATATATACTACGACGGTTAAATTCGCCGTGTGAGCGGCATAGAAACGGTTTAGCTTGGTCCTCTTTAATTGGGAGTCTTTATTTTTAAATGTGCGACCATTCAGTTCTTTCTTTCATGCGTGTTGCATGTTATTGTTGCTTGCGAATAATTTTCCTATCGGGTGTGTGTGTGTGTGTGTGTGTGTGTGTGTGTGTGTGAGTCTTCATATTTGACACACTTGACGTATAATCCCTTGGGGTATTGTAAAAAATGACAGTTTTAACTGCAAAGTATCAGATTGAGATACAAATATGAGACCACGAATAATTCTTTCCGCTTAATTATTACGACATAGATATTGAGAACGACCAACAAACACGCACGTGTGAGTTTTGTAAAGAGTAAAACTTATAAAATAGTTATTAATTCTTATCTGAGCAAAAGGAGTCGATTTATCAATTTCTCGATAAAACCTGATGAAACAAACTTAATTTCTGAAATAAATGTTAGATTATTTGTATTTTAAAAAATGGTAAAAAACAAATATTTATGACAAATACGTATACAAATAAATATATATACATAAAATATATAAAAAAAATATGTACATATAAAATAAATACATAAATAAATAATCAAATAAATTTACACACGCTTTAGATATGTATACAAATATGTACAGTTAATAATATATGCTACATAAGTTTTCTTTATCTTTCACACACTCTTGCGATAAAAATTGCTCAAATAAGGATTAATCTATATTCTTGTGAAACAAAAACTGCCAAGGACGAATACGCCCAATTGCGAAGTCGGTGTCGTTTTCACTCAGTTTTACAAACAATAGAATTTCTCTTCAGAGTGAGAAACGGTATGAGGCATGATCGTCCTGGAGCCTGGCTTAAATATCGCTTACATATTTAAAAAATAGTGTAATTGCACTGCCCGTCTTATTTCGCATACTTACAAATTATCAGTTCAAGTAGTTTTGCGATCTTATGCTCTCTCGACAATTCGCACATTTTTATTCTTTGTTACATTTCGTTCGTTCATTTTTTTTTGTTCCTAGTTTTTGAGTTATATAATTTCCGTTGACAAACCGAGTCGAGTTCGTGGCAAGAGTTTGCTATTTTTATGCGAATAAAAACAAATCAATATATATTTTCACATTTGTCAAAAAAGAATAACAACAATTGAGAAATTCATATTTTTAGTTGCGAAATATCGATTTCACAAGTTTCGGCAATGGAAATAGATGGATATGTTTCGCGCGGGCTGGATTGCCAAGTTTTAAATTGAAAAACTGTTTTGCTATCCCTCCACACGCTACACCACATCACCCACAATATCCGCGAAATCGTGCCACGAACATTGTTTCACTTCTTGTCACCCTTCTTGTTCGCGCGATACTAAAACTACTGTAAACTGTGCCACGATGTGTGTGTGTGTGTGTGTGTGTGTGTGTTCACGTATCCTCGACGGAACTTACTTGGCATCCCAACTAGGACACACAATCGCGAATCGCTTCTGATCACATCTTCTCCAGCACTCTTCCTTTATTATTGACTACCGTTTACGAGTTATTTCTATTAATTGCAGATTCGATTGACTGTCGAGTGTATTGTATTACAGTATATAAGAGACAAAGTATATCTATATAGTTAATCTCAAATATCACGTGAAACGCGTGTGGTCAAGTTGCAGAGCTACACGTACATTTCGTGATTTATTTCTCGTAAGAATACACCATCTCTAATTTTTTGCGAGACGATCGAGATACAATGAAACACGAGTAAAACGCCGAAACAAAAAATTGCAATTATCAATTACAAAAACATTTAAGCTCGTTTAGGAAAAAGTAATTTCTGCAAACTTTTTGCCGTTTATCTCTTCATGCAGTTTGCTATTCAAAAGAAAAAAAGGTCTAGCTTTGTATATCTATTTATTGTCATTTTTTTTTTTTTTTTTTTTTTTTTGGTCGTTAGATCAATTGTTTTATTTGTTTTTTTTTCTTTTTAGCAGTAATAGTATAATGCGCGTCGATGATATTTTATTCCGCACGTCTCACATCAAACATTATATATTTCAGTGCATCTCGACTGTGTTATCTGTTCGTCGCAAGGAGGAGGGAAAATGATACGTAAGTAGGAGACTTTCGCAAAAAAAACGTCAATTTCTCATCCCGTTTTTATCGCTGCGCTTTTACGCAACAACTTCGCCGAAAACGTCAAAAGTGATTCAAAAAATCCTACACGCGTTATTTCCTTTTTGGTGTTGACATCTTTTGTACTAACTAAAATTACTAAAATTCTCTCTCTATCTCTCTTTCACTCACTCACTGGGATGAAATCTCATTAACGGTAAGTCGCTTCATGGAGCACGCTCGCTCTACTGCACGTTTAAGTAATTAAGTGTAATTAATCCCTTCTGTTCTATCTTTTTCTCGCAGTCTCTCATAGAATTTATCGTACCAAAATATCTCTAAGTTATACTAGAAACGTTCTAAACAGTGTAAGGAAGAAAGTATAAGGTAAGATTATGTATATATATATATATATGTATATACGATATGAGAAAATATAAGCGCGGTTTCCTCCTCACTTACAGATATTATATGCAACAGCCTTAGGCAACTAAGATAAAAGGGATGTAATTCAAGCGCGCAACTTGTTGACTAGAATCGTAAGTACTTTTTTTTTCTCTCTTCCCGTTAATTCCGGTTCGTTCCCGCTTCTTTTCTCATCTTTTTGGTCAGATCTTTGATACATCTTGTAAATTGCACTGTCTGCAGAACGCGTGTGCAATCTTTTCGCTTTGTTTTTCTTCTTACTCGAGCCTTTTTTTTTTACGCAGAAATATATCCTTGAAACCCTGGCGCAGCTTTTCTTTATCACGCTCTTTAGCTGTTTTGTAATTATACGTGCACTCGTTGCTCGCTTTTATCTTACTTTAAAAAAACAAAAAAAAAAAATTATTAAAAACTAAACATTCTAGACGAGAAAAAACTGAGAGAAAGAGGAAACTTATTATATTTTGTTTGCAAAACAAATAAATAAATTGAGCAATATATTGTTTGATAAAACGTAAACACGCTATTTGATATCTTCTTATTTTTTTTAAAAAAAGATTTGTATATTTAGTTGTAAAAAATATTAATAACTATAAATACTACTGCTACTATATATATGTACACAATAAGTTATTATTTTTATGTAAAACTTTGTTAACTTTGGTAACGATGTAAACATGTACGATAAAACAAAGACTCGTAAAAGAAAAGGAATCTTCTAACTTTATCGTATTAGGAACTGAAGACTCTTACTATGTGACTCTTTTTTAAATTCAATTAGGAACTGAAGACTCTTACTACTGTGACTTTTTTTTTAAATTCAATCTATAAGATTGTTTACTTCAAAGCAATTAATCCAAAGCAAATTGTTCATTTCTGTTACACACAGAAATTACGAATCATCCCTGTCACACACAGAGATTACAAAGTTTTTTGTTGCACCTCTTTGGTTTGGATTCAAAAATTTTGCAAACAAACAAAACTCACTGATAAACTTAGTCGAGACGTTGCAGTTGACCGCGATTTTCCCACCCTCCCCCTCCCCACGCTGCTCGCGCTTTTAACAACCGAGAAAATGATGTGTTCCATAATTCAGGGGAGCAGTACGACCGACCCTTTTGCCACCGAATGGTCATTTCTGCATTCAACAGGTGGTCCAGTTTACGTGAAATGTTGATGAAAACTTTCCACGAGTACCCGCGTGTGTTACGCCAAAGATCCCGACAAAAATCGTATACACGGAGCTCTTTTTTTTAAACGCACAACAGATCAATCCCATTCTAAAGTCCCGGCCATCGTGTTCGAAATATTACCAAACCAATGTAAAGCAACACGTCGTCGTGATACACTTCATTTTGAAGTGTGTAACTCACATACTCTTTTCCGAGTCAATTGCACATTTCGAGAGATCAACGCTTTTTTACGTAACTAAGTAACTAAATAAATAGATAAAAAACTCTCCTTAAAAAAAAAAAAAACGAAATTACAAGCGAAAATATTTGTTTTACACTAAAGGTATTTTCTTTCGAAAGAGAAACGAGTGCACTCTATTTCCGTCAAGTAAAAGATAAATAAACAAAAGTTATTTTTAAGCTATTACGTAACAGTCGTATATATATATATATACATATATATATATATACACATATATATTGCACTAGTAGTTGGTCTGCGATCGATGATTTTTATCGCTGCTCATTCTAGACTCTCCAATTGTCGTTTTTTCTTTTCGCGATTTTATGAAGTTAATTGCATCCACGATGCTATCGTATCGATCGTTGATGGCAAGAAGAAGATGCCATTTTGTTCGAAGGTCCGACGTTGGCGAACAGATTGTTGAGCGTCTCGATGCTTCGACGTGACTTTTCTTTATATCCCGTGGTCATGTATATCAATTGCAATCGCTCCGAGTATGATTACAGCGAAAGTCTTATCCGAAGTCTCAGAGACACAGTGAAATATTGAATATCGTTTTACGTCGAAGCGTTCGTTTTCTTTTTTTACATGACAGACTTGTCTGAGCCGTCTTTTTTTTTTTTTTTTTATTGACAGAAAATGTCTGTGTATTAAAAAGGTCTCGATAGTCTCTCCAAAGACTGAAGTTGTTTTGGTAAAGCCGTATATATATACGCTCGAGAAAACAATCCGTAAACAAACACGGCTTTGCGAATAAATTAAATTACATATATTGCGAAACTTCGCGCGGCACGTAGTTGTTTCTCGCCAATGACGAACAATCGGTTTCACCGATGTTTTTCGAGATTAAAATTAATTATTAAGTTTATTCTTTTTTGGTCCTTGATGAAAAAAAAGAGAGATTTTATCTTCCAAAGAACACAAAAAAAAAAAAAAAAAAAAAAACAATCGACCGATTGAGATTGTAAGTTGGAATTGAGTATTAAATTTACTTTACATTAATGAAATCAATCACGGAATCTACTTGATTCGTTAATTAAAAATCCGTGTGGCAATTCGTAAACTTCTTCTCAATGTCAAAGAGAAAACGTTCGAATGGGAATCGAGAAAATAATTCGGAAAATATAGGTCAAATATTCTCGAATGAAGAGAAGCGACTGAAATATTCAGATAAACCTCTTGGCGCGAGAAGAAGAGAGACGAGAGCGAGAGAGAGAGATCCAGAGACGCCGATATGTCAATTACCTTCTCGTCCTCGTTCCCGCGAAGCCGAGATTTTCACCCCCCTTCCTTCCAACCCCTCCGTCCTTCCTCTCACCTTCGTTCGCGACGTTTAAGCCGACGAGTAAATCGAATTACTTTGCGCTTACCGAGAAAGATACCCCCGTTGAAATTGGATGTTAGCGAAGATTCGACGTCTGATCGTCGTCTATGACGTACAAAAGAAGAAGAACGGAGCCTTCTCTCGATAGCGACAGCAAGAGTCATTAACTCGGTTCTACAATTTCGAGCAAAAGTATCGACTAATTGGAGAAAAAGCTCTTCCCCGTCGCTTCTTCGTCGTTTTCTTGCGCCTCTCACTCATTTTGTTGTATTTTGTAACGTTTCATTTTTCTGATCTGGCACAAATTCGAATTCGATATTTCCGTCGCGACGAAATGTTAAAAATAAAAAAAAATCTCCACAGAGAGAAGGAGCAAAATTTTTACTAATTTAGCGAACTTAATATTTAACAAAAATTGCAAAAAAGAACCACAGCGTGGTTCTTTCGAATTGTAAACGAATAATCCGAAAACTGATAATGAACCTTTTTTTTTTTTTCCGAGCTTTGCAAGTGTGAATTTTTCGGCTTCGCACATAAAGACAAAAGAAAACGTGAAAGCTTTCTGTCGCCATCGAATGCAACGATAGACTCGAAATTCTGTACGAAACTATCCAAACCAATCTCTTTCTCCCTCTCTCTCTCTCTCTCTCTCTTCTCTTCTCTCGCATTCGCACAGACCTGTAGCCTCTTTCGATATATGTTTCCCTCTTTTTTCTCCTTTAGGTTCTTTCGAGCGTGCAAACCTATCTATCTGTGTATTTGTTTCTTTTTTTCTCTTTTTTTCTTTTTTTTTTTTCTATTTCGCATTGCCGGTCAGCGTGATGGCGTCGCTACAATTTTCCGTTTACGTTGTGCACGACCGACTGCAAATTGCAGAATTGATTAGTTAGCGTGATGCGTTTTATTTTACGCATCAGATAGATGAGAATAGTCACAATCGATCGCAAGACTGTATCAGCAAATTTAATCCTCCGGGCGTCATGCCATAATACAAATTACGTAAAGTTGTCCGACGTAAAAGCGAAAATTTCGTCTAATATGAGAAAATCAGATAAATTCTAAGTAAAAAAAAAAAAAAAGATAAAACTTGTTAATTTCCGATTACCACCGTCTGTTCGTAAAAGAGAATCTATTTCGATCGATGTCGTCGCGCATCGATATCTCGGCAAATTATGGCGGGGTGTCGACGTCGTTGCTGATCTCGTCGTTGTCTCCCGGACACGCCGATTCCAGATGCTTGTTCAAATACGACTTGAGCGCGAACGACTTGTGACACTTGGGGCACTCGTAGTTCTTGTCGGTGGAGTGCGTCTGCATGTGAGCACGTAGATTCGAGCGATCGGCAAACGCTTTGCCGCAGTGGGCGCATCCGTAGGGCTTCTCGCCGGTGTGGCTACGCAAGTGACCCTGAAGCAGCCACGGCCGCGAGAACATTTTGCCGCAGACGCCGCAGCTGTGTGTCAGTTTATGCGTGAGCACGTGCATCGCCAGGGCGGGCATGCTGACGTACGCCTTGCCGCAATGGATGCACTTCTTGGCCGATTGCGAGTCGATGCTGCGATGCGTCTGCTTGTGCCGCGACAGATTCGACGAGGTCGCGTATTGCTTGCCTGATGGAGAAAACGTTGCGTTGGATTTTGACGACTTTTTTGTGCAACATTCCGCTAAATTGCGCGGAATTAAATCGCGCGCCAAAGAGATATTTGATCTCAATCTAAGTTTATCTCGCATTAAATTCGAGTATTAAATTATGTAGAAAAAATACATTTGTGTTTTTAAGTGAAGATATTGAATCCAATTACTGTTTACAAAGAGTAAAGTTTTTGAAAACAGTGTTTTTATCATCGTTATGCGTTAGATTTTTTTCATCATTTTCTATTTGCTAATTAAACGCATGATTATGTAATTTTTCATAAAACACCGTATTTGTATATTTATATATTTTTGTACGGTTTGAAATATTTTTAAAAATTTAGAAGAAACAATTATATTAACAAATGTCTAACATATATATGCAAGAATGGCTATTGAGGGCATGAAATATATTTTCCTCTTTAGCTTTTTTTTTTTTTTCAACTTGTGCTAATAATATTTGTTATAATACATATTAATTGCAACGCGAATGATAAAGCTCGTGAAAATGTTCAACTAAGTATTGAGATTGATACGAGCCAAATATGCCGGATGTACGTGCAAATGTACAAAATATATTTTTTTGAGCGTGTTAAATTAATACACATGTTAAAATGAAAATTTTTGAATTTCATAAGAGAGTAAATTGGGTATTTTATATATATATATATTGGGTACTTGACGAGATGCAAACCAAACTTCCTACGTGAATTTTCGAAGTAAATTTATATCGAATCTCTATGTGTATTAAAATTTACACGTTTAAAACAATACACAATATTTGCACGTACATCCAGCATGGTTCCCGATTCTAAATACTTTAGTTGAATATTTTAATTTATTGTAAAAAAATTAGATGATTTTTTGTAGTTTTCAAATTTTAACGCGTTTTAATTGACATGTGAACAAAAAAAAAATTACTACAATACACGCGTATAGAAAACAATTGATGTTATAGGTTGAATTTAAATATATAGTTTATTTATTAAAAAAAATATTGTTTTACTTACCGCACTCGCAGCATGTGTAACGAATAGTCTTGGAACTCACGATCGTCTCGATCGACTGAGTTTCCTGATTCTTCGTCACGAGAGATGTCTTTTTATTTTTCGATCTCCCATCCGTAACGAGTAACGTGTCGTAAGTGTAAGTCACCGGTTTCACGCCTTCCGCTTGATGCATGACAGTCTGCACCTCCTTGTCCTTTTGCATCGGTTGCGAGTTCGGATTGCTGTTTTCAATGTCGCTGCTGCATTCGGAGGTCGGCGGTGTCAGCGGAGGCTTCGTTGCGATCTGCTGCTGTTGTTGTTGCTGCTGCTGTTGCCGCTGATGTGGCAACGGTTGTTGCTGTTGAGCCTGAGGTTGTTGTTGTAACTGCGGTTGCGCTTGCTGTTGCGACTGCTGTTCCGGTGACGGAAACTGCGATTGCTGAGAAATAATCGGCGTGCACGGTATAGTCGACGTACTGTACGTCAGCAAGATCTCCTGCACCGGTGATAGCGGTATAAAGACGCTGCCTGTGGGCGGTACGATAGGTGTGCCAGGTTCGTAAATAATACTGGCGGATGCGGCTGCAGGTTGTTGTTGCTGATGATTCGAGTGACTGTAGACACTCGAATTGGTCAGATCAATCGTGTTCACTTGATAAATCGATCGCTCGGTTGGTTGATAGACCGTCATCTCTTGAACGTCGCTCGCCGGCGCCTCGATTACACTCTGAGGGCCGATCGCGACAACGCTCGGCGGTGGCAACGGTGGCAGTGATCGGGAGAGCTCCAAGAGATCGTGGGCCGCCTCCGTTTCCGCCGGGGAGCGATCCTTAAACATGGGCATTTCTCCGGACGGCGAACGGTGCAGCGTCGCGATAGACGATGTCGTGGTCTCCTCGGTTGTTGACCGCACGCTCGACGGAGCTAAGGAAATCACCGTCGTCGTTGTCGCCTCCTGAACGGTAGAGGCGATCGATTCTGTGAGAGGTGGAGTTGTCAGAGACGTAGTGCTGCACGTGACTATGACGCTCGTCTCTATTCGAGTCGTCATCGAACAGTCCGTTGCGGACGATGTGGTCGCGTTGACGGATGATAATGACGCTGTTGTTGTGATCGTCGTGCTCGCAACGCTCGGCTGTTCTTTGGATAGTTTTGCATCGAGCACAGCTGTCGCATCCCTCAATTGTGTTGTATTCGCACATTCTGGGAATGAGAGATTTTCATTATTCATCATGCGTCCTTTATTCATCACTCTCCCCCCACATACACACACACACACACACATGTCAGAAAAAAATGTTTTAAAATTACTTTCGTAAAGTAAAGTTTATGTTAACAAAGTCTGTCTATTTATAGTAACTTGAGTTGTTTGCATGTATTTTACTTTTAATCGGCAGCTTTGTTTCCTAAATAAGATATCAGAGCGGAATATCCGATTCTCGTTACTGGCGCGATAAGCAAAGAGTGTCGGACCTTGATAGCGACAGGAGGAAGTGCAAGCGATATAGATAGAGTAGGGGGAGAGATGTGGGTTGCATAGGATTGCGGAGGTGGGGGGTGGATATAGAAGATTATAACGGCAAATATGTTAGAAACGAGGTCAAAGAGGATGGGAGAGTAGAGAAGATCGTCCACAGTGTGAGCGGATATAAAATTTCACGATAACTCGGTTATGAAAGCGCACATTTCGTTTTAAGAGCGACCGACTTCCTTGCGCCGCGCCGCTCCGTAGGCACCGCGATACGGCATTTTTAATATTTCTGTATCGTTTGTTTCTCTCCGTACAAGCGAAACACATGCGCGTGTCTCTTGCGGGCAAAATAAATTTTTACTAGGAGCGTGAAGAGGGTCGCTGCCTACCCGCTGCTGTAGGATCGACACCTATAAATTATTATGCGAATACAGGTGTTCCGTCGCGTCCTGTCGTGTAAAATTATTTCCGCTTGTGTCGTCCGTGTAATTTTTACGAACCTCGAGCACATCAATATTTTATCGTTGAGTTCTGCGAGAATATCCTTACATAAAAGACAGATACGCGATAAATTATTACACAAGGATGTCACGCGAAAAAAAAAACATATCTATAAAAAGATTTATTTACTTTATTAAATGTAATTTTTAATGCTCGATTTTGTTTTTTCATTAAAAATTTATATCTTATTAAAATAACGTAGCAATTCCGAACGCAAATATTAGCGTGCAATAATGTTTTATTTGATTTGTTATAATCAACGTATATTAAAAAGTAATTTGAAAATGTTAAAAATATATAAAGTAAAAAACTGTGCGTCTGTTATTTAAAAAAAAAAAAAAAATGCAAGTACACGAAAGAAACTTGTAATTAAAGTAATAGAGAGAGCTAAGAAAATGTTTCAAACAGATTGTGAACTATATATATATAGAGAGATGTTAACAAGATATTGCAAATCTAAGAATCCGAGCAGTTGTACATCTCTTTAGTTCTAATAAAAAAAAAAAAAAAAAAAATAACGAAAAATTCTCAGATTTGCTGCTGCAATTTATTAGCGCGTGCGAAAAATGTCGGAAACTTCGGAAGAAGAGAGCGAAATATTTTTCGAGCAAATGAAGTTGTTCGATCGTGCATCTTCTTGCCCGATCTCAAGCAAATACTTTTGAATTATTCAACAAGTATCGCTAAAAGCCCGCCATTTCTCTCGGATGTTTCCACAAACGATTCCAAGCCAATTCCAAATTACTCACACAAGTGTTCGAAATTCTCGCCTCTTCGTGCCGACAATGTGTTACGAAGGTATACATCGCCATTACGATGATTCCCAAGCACCTCGCCTTTGTAACTGCGTTTACTGTCTCGCCAAGTTTCGCATGATGCTATTTTCACACGAAGAGAGTCGGATGTTCCGTACAAGTAGTAACACCACGGAGAATTCCGACAATTAAAGTTGTTTTGTAGCGACCAAGCAACGCGGTCGGAAATTACGCGGCGCGCAACAATGTGTGTATTTGTGTGTGTGTGTGTTGTGCACGCGCGCGTCATCATCACTTGATAATTCGATACATATATCGGCATTATATATATATATATATTTTGTGTGTATCGAAGTAAATTTTACACAAGCGTCCAGTAAAACACATATTAAAATAATCATGAGGGTAATCAAAAGCGGTTATTGCGCTCTTTAAAAAGTGTTGGAAAAAAAACACAAGTTTCAAAAACACAGTTTAAACAATTATTTGCCTTTAAATTTGTATATATATTTTTTAACGGCATTTTGCGTTAAAATTTATTTCAAAAAAACTCGAATGAAAGACTCGTCTCAATTTTTCATCACTCGACTTGTTTCCGACGCTGATATGATTTTATATAAACTCATGTTTTATCTCGCCATAAGAATATCAACCCCTTGACGGCAGATAGAGACAGATATATGTACTTATATAAATATAAAAATCGATCGTCGACGACGCTTCGCCAAAAAATAAATTATCGTCGCGAATAACGAAAGCGATCGTGAAATTATCGACAAAATTAATGCGAAACGTACCTTGTGCAACAGGGGTTGCGACGCACCCTTCGACGGATGAGACCGGCAGCTGTATGGTGGTTGGCGATGGCGTGCTCCTTCCGCGACCCCAGCTCTCGAATCCTCTGGCAACGCTAGTTATGTACTTGTTGCACAGAGCCTTCTTTACCATGTAGCATCGCGGCATCTTGGCTGATCGTCGATTCTTCTTACCAGGATGTTATATAATATCGAAATATCGTTTCAGAAATATCAAACAATCGTCGCGAGTAAATAATCCCCTCGATCGTGTCTTTCTGAATTCTTCAGTGACGAAGTTTCGGGCTTTGAGTTGCGAGCGTCGAAACCGATAAAGTATATCGATGGTCGCCTTTTTTTCTCACGCAAAAAAGTCGCGCTCTTCTTTCTCTAAGATTTACTAAAGATATAATATCGTTCGATTTATATCTTTCTTTGATAAATATCAACGTGAACGTTTAATTATTTATGTGTTCCGCTCGCTCGCTTCCTCCCAGGTCTTATCCTAAGACGCGGCATGGCTTCGATAATTTTATAATAGGAATCTATCAGTAGTAGTAGCAGTAGACTTCTTTTTTGATCAGCGCGTTTTTTCTTCGTCTACTTCTCTTCTATTAAAAGTAAAATTAAGGACAACTCTCTCTCTCTTCCTCGGGACGAGATGAATGCGATCAGCATTCGAGACTTTGTCTCCCGGTAGATATCGCTATTTAATCCTAGACGTCGTTGCACGATTATTCAATAGGATTCCGTGTAAACGTGTATATATCTATATAATTGTTTCTATAATTAATTAATTATATATACAGGAGTGTGAGTGAGGGGAGGGGGGAGGGAGCGAGATTACACGGTGTTTATATATATATATGTGTATATATATATACGGTGTATACATTCATATTAAAATATCTCTCAAGAGTAAAAGCGAGCCAAGGGGAAAAGCTTCGATCGTGTGTTGCCGATCAAGTTCTTGGTACGAAGGAATGTCGGTGAAATTTCTCTAAGGTGTCAATTTTCGGGAAACTTCCTAATAAGCTTCAATTAGACGCGAGATTGTGGGGTAATGTGTGACGGTAAGCGTGTGCGGCTTGCCTCTTGTTTTGTTCCTCGAGATTACCTTGTTTGTAGTATTGCTTTTCGTTGTATTCACGGGTGGAAGATTTGTATTTCCCTACGACGCCTCCAGTCTCATGTCTGCTTGTTCACGCGAGCGTACGTTTACGTTGCGCGTCCTATACAACGCGAATAGCTCGCTTCTTCTTCTTCTTCTTCTTCGAGGCTTTTGTCGCTTTGGGGATTCGCGAGGGAATCCGATTGTTTCACTCGCCCGGTTGTTTCAGGTGATATCTCGTCTCGTTTTCCGATAATTTCACCTTGGGACAAGTATCTCTCGACGATGACGTCGTCATTGCGATTCGTCGTTGAATCTTTTTTTTTTTTTTTTTTT
>NW_018020601.1:363638-370624 GCF_002006095.1 Pseudomyrmex gracilis
TTTTTTTTTTTTTTATTTTTTTTTTATTTTTTTATTTCGCCCCAAATACGGGATCCCGAAACCGGGAGGGGGTGTGCTGGGTTACTCCTTTTCAGAGTTCCATAAACGTAAAAACTTGGAGCTTCGTGAATAGTTGAGTTTCTATAAGGAGTTGGTCCTCTGAATTACTCGGCGCGCGCCATTAGTTTCCTTTGAATCCGCAGGAAACGGATATTCTACCCTGAGGGATGAAAGAGAGAAGGTTTTTTTTCTGATGCGTACGTCTATTTCGATGCGTCTTCTATTAATGCACGGAGAGAGTGAAAATGCGATGTAGAGAAATGAGCTCTTCCTCGAAACGAGATCCAATAACTTTTGTGATTAAAGGAAGTGGGTCTTCTTTCTTTCGTTCAAAAAGTTATACATGGAGTAAAAATTTGTAATGTAATTAATTGTATTATATGAAAATTTCTTTCTTCTTCGTCTTCTTCACGCTCCTCGCTCAATATATTCAAATATGTATTGAAATGTTTCCCCTCCGCTGTGTTTCAGTTCTCTCTCGCCATATTCCTCGCCTTCTTCGTTCGCGTTTCCGGGGTCGGGGCTCGATCGTCCGGGCGCGCCGTTCTGATATGCGATCCTTCGCGACAGCCACTTTCTTCCTCTTCGAAAACAAGTTCTCCTTCGACTCCGGAGGTGGGCGGGTGTGCCTTTGCAGGGACGAGCAACAAGTTGGACAACAGGTCCGCGATGTTGTGTATCCGTGTGCGCCGGTGTGTGCGAGCGCTGCCGCCGCCGCCTTACGTGTGTGGTCGATAGCTCCCTCTAGCCCTCTCCGCGACCCCGGAAATCCCGCGCGCGCCCCTTCGCACCCCCGTCTCGCTCTCACTCCCTTCTCGGTGCACACACGCAGTCGAAAGCGACTTGGCTGGTGAGAGCGCCCGGAGCTACACTTCCCCCTTACGGCTTCATGGCACTCTCGCGTCTCACCAACTTTTTCGCAAATTCTTGCGACGAACCCGACGAAACTCTCAGTCGGGTCTTTCGACGTGTCGGCTATGCTCCAACAGGCACACAGACAGGTTAGTCTCGCTCGACGGACGGATATACACGAAGCGTAACCACGACAACGAACACCGCGACGGCTACAACGACGACGACGACGACGACGACGACGACGACAACAACGACGACGACGACGACGACGACGACAACGGCGGCGGCAGCGAACGTGGTGGTAGTACTGGTGGTGGTGGTAGTAGTGGTGGTTACGGTGACGTGGAACGAGAGCGAGCGATGAGTCGACAAGGACGAAGACGACGACGATTACGACGACAAGAACGATGACAACGAAGACAATAACGACGACGACGGAACCTCCGGACACCGGCGGCGGCGGACGCGAACACCGACGAGCTCCGTGAAGATCGAAGACGAAGATGTACCACCTGTAGGCGCAGAAGCAACAATTGTCCGCCGTGTATCGCGGTGGAGGGTAGCCCGACTACATGACTCGTACCGGGTGTGGCTGGGGTGCAACTGGCAATGCAGCGTCGTCGACGAGCGTCGTCCCGTGTCCCGGGCGCCTGCGTCCTCGAGAACGCGCTCGTGTGCAGCGCTCTTTCCCTCTCCCTCTTTTTCCCTCCCTCGTTCTCACCCTCTCGTTCCTTCTGCAATTCCTCGCGTAAACCCACCTCCCCGTCGTTCCTCCGTCGGCTGCAGCGCGGCGTCGTCCCGCGCTTCTCGTTCTCGCTCCCCCTGTGTTCTTACGCGCGCCACCCTCTCCTCTTTCTCTTGATCGAGAGGATGGCGGAGATTACCGAGGAGGAAAGGCCGGCAGAGACCAGGGGGAACGGTGGATCGGCGGGGAAAGCCCTCACAACGCCGATCTGGCTTTCGCCCATCGATTTTGTACGAGTTCGGGGCCAGACCAACACCTGTTACCGCGGTGGGTGGATGAGAAGGAAGGGCGGAAGAGCGAGGGAGTGAAGTGAAACGTAGTGAAGGGGTGAGAGTTTCCCCGCGGCAGATAGAGAGAAGAGGGAGAGAGAGAAAGGGAGGAAGAGAGAGAGAGAGAGAGAGAGAGNAGAGAGAGAGAGAGAGAGAGAGAGAGAGAGAGAGAGCACCGCGCGCGGTTTCCCGCTAAAACTTGATTGTTGAAATTATATCTAGATATTATCTAATAAACTTCGCGACTCCAACAGTTTCGTTGTTCGTTTCCTGAGAGAGAGAGAGAGAGAGAGAGAGAGAGAGAGAGAGAGAGAGAGAGAGAGTACACCGGCCGCTAGATACCGACGAGGAAACGCCGACGCCAATCGATAGCGTCGACCTCGGCATCCTGCCGCGTTCGCCGGCGGGGTTTGTGATAGCGCGCCGTCCAACGCGCGCGCTTCCCTCTTGCTCTTCCACCCTTCCTTTCCTCTCTTCATCGTTGCGCCTCGTTCCCGTGGCGTTTCTCCCCGTCCTGTTTCTATTCGTTCCTCTTCTCACCCTCGCGTTATCCTCGAGTTCTGTCTATCTCCGTTTGCCGGTGATTCTCCCCCCGTCCCCGCTTAGGTTGCTCGGCCCCTCGATCTCTCTCCTCGATTTCGCTCTTACTCGCGTGTTGCTTATTGGATTTATTTATTGCGTATGGCCGTGTCCATTCTCTTTCCACGAGAGTCCTGAAATTAGCGCTACAAGTTGTAGCTCGAGATGTAGTACCGATGGAATTAACTCGGATTATTTTCTTAGAAGTTAGTCCAAGGCACTACATCACTTCAACTTTCTCGAGGGAACTCACGCGGCAGAACGTAGAGTAGAAACGTAAAGTTACATTGGCTACACGTGTGCTCGAATACACATACTAGTTTCTTTTTTTTTTTTTTTTTTTGGTTTTTTTCTTTTAAACATTGTGTAACTTGCATTTTATCGCAGTTACGTCGCGGTAAATATTTCATCGCACTTACGGTTGAGAATAATGGCTGACGATAAACAGCTTTGACTACTGCTAAGTGGTAACGAAGAAGTTTCCTCGTAGAGATGCCTGTGTAATATCCTGTTTTTGAATTAGAACCTCATTGCGTGCCAAGTGTGTGTGTTTCGGATACGTTTAACGAGAAAATAATTTTTCTTTAATAGTATTTTTTTTTACAATTTTTACAACATTTGAAACACTTTATTTCGGCGATGTAGAATCTAGAATGGAAGAACACACGTGTTATTATATGAAGCTGATGATGCGAACAAATTTACGACGCAAATTCACGAGATATTTACGGGACGTGGCTAATTGTTCGGAATGCGAGATTGTATGCGAGAGATCGCGATAAAACAATTAACGGTCATGGATATCCAATCCCGACGAGTCTCGTTTCGATTCTACGCGATCTAGCTCTACGACGACGACTGTAAACAATACGCGTAACGCGATGACAATCAAATTCTTTATCTGTAGAAAATAAAATTGCGATCTCACGTTAATTAATCTTTCGCGTGCTACAAGACGATAATTTTATCTGTTTCCTTCGTTCGTATATTTTTATGTCTCGCACGAAGAGTTTTATCGTAGAAGCACAATGATCTCGCAGGTATATAAGTTGTTGTCAGAATCTCCTGCCACAACAACGCTGTACACATCCGTGGGAGTGTAGTTACAGTAGTGATTCACTCCGTCGTATCACTCCCCCTCCTTATTTATGCCACCTCATTCGTGGAGATTTGATAGCGTCATCAAGACGCTAACTAAGGTTTGTTACGACCATTGTTTGGTCAACAAATTTCGCTCATCAACGTTAATTAGCAATCAAAGAACAGAAAAAAAGAAGATACAGAGAGAGAGAGAGAGAGAGAAAGAGAGAAAAGACAGAAGAGGAAGCGGAGACTGAACCTTCCGCACTAGAGGGGGGTTATCCACCCACGCCGCCATCATATAACGACACGTCGCGAGTCAGAGGTTGCCGAGCAACGAGTGATGGTCGGCGAAGCGATGTGCTCGAGTCGAGTGGAGAGCGAGCGAAACGAATAATAATGAAACGGCTAGCCAATCCCGAATTTAGTCGCAGGCCCGTGAAGTTTAGGCGGCGCCCTTTATGATTGAAAATTCTTCTCTAAAAATTCTTCTGTAAAAAAAAAAAAAAAAAGAAAAATACATAGCTGAGAAAATTAACGTTGACATTTTTGCGAAAATTTTATACAAGAAAAACGTGATCAAACAAATAAATCCTTTGTTAATAAAAAATTAAAAGAAAATTAACTTCATGTTGTGTTCACTGCAATAACACGTATGTGTGTTGTGTGTACGTATGTCTATAATAAGTTGCTTATTACAGATGTAGACATCGATGTGATTTTTGTGTTTTTTTTTTTTTGTATACAAGTATTATTTTATCGTAATCACGAAATAAAAGACTGACAAAAATATCGAGAGACAAATTTACGCACAGAATATACGAAGGGTGCTGTTCCGGTTAAAGTCGGTCCTGCGAAACGCGCAAACACACACGCGGAAAAAGCCTGAAACGCACTTGTGAGATCGCGAGGAACAATAATGTACGACACATTCCAATTTTGCTCGAGTGGTCGCCATTTTGTTAGGGGGGGAGTTCCATTAAGCAAGAAACGATTTCGAGCCGTCGTTTCTGTATAGCGAAATGACGCGTACGTAAATATATATTACACGGTCCCGCACACACGCGCGCGCGGCGTGGTGTTTCATTTCACGTCTGTGTGGGTGTTATCTCTGGAAACATCGAAATACGCAAAAGGATAAAAGTCGAATACGTCATGGCACGTGGGTGGTATGGATTTCATCCCCCACGAAGAAGCCATGTTGCTTCTCTTCTCATGATTCCCTTATTTCGGTCGTTTTGTCGAGCGTTGAGCTCAAACAAAAAAATAAAAAAAATAAACATGATTGATTAATCACACATTACTTCTACTTAAAACGAAACTTTTGTTAGAAGTTTTAAGAAAAATGTGTGTGTGTGTGTGTACATATATATATATGTGTGTGTGTGTGTGTGTATATGTACGTGTGTCGTAAATTAAAAATGATTCTTTATATAAACTTTCGTAGCGCAGTAATGAGATCATTTATCACAGCGTGTAATTTATTTATTAACTTTGTTCATTATTTTGACGTAGCACAACGAGGCTTAATTACCAAATAAGCTACAGAGTGTAAATTAATTTTTATATTTAACGTTTCTTAAGTTGTATTAAACGTTATTTATTTTTTACCTGTAAACTAAACACACATATAAATAATTTACTAAAACGGCGACTAACAAATGAGCGGATGACGTTAATAATACACAAAGACGTTGGCGCACGGGAAACTCAAAAATTCATTTCTTTTCCTTCTCATTTCCTTTTTTTTACTTATTGCTTTTTCATCTCTTCTAATTAGCGCCATATCACGGAGACATGATTTATCATAGAATCGTGAATTACATTAGATAATACCTCATCTCAAAACTTCGGACTTTACATCGTACTGCTTTGTGAGAACAACAATAGTGTGGGAAAAAAACCTGAATTAGGCAGCGAAAACTTCTTGGGAAAATTTTCGAAAATGCAATTATTCATCCGCCATTAACGTCAGATATAAGAGAAGATACCAAAATATATACGTCCGCGCATCTTTCCGCTCTATAAAATTTGACCATGATATTATGCAGTTCGCAAATTACATTACACAAAAGTCTTTAATAGTATTAAGAACTTAATTCACTCGAGTTAACAGAGAAACTTAACTGTTCTTCACGCATTAATACTGAGATATTTTATAAAAACCAAAATTGATATTTATATCTATAAAAAATAATAAATAAAATTTAAAAAAATCAAAGCGAGATAACGGAGCAAAATATTTTTTTTTCTTTACAGTCAATTACGGCGTGAGAGTCAAGTTCCGCGAGTTTTCGAAATCAATACTTGAAAATCCATTTGAGATAACGGACCTTTGAACGTCCTTGATACCTTACGTCAGCAATCTTGAATTGTGACGTCAGAACCGTAGAAGTTCAATCGAGGGTATTTTTTTTCTTTCAACTTACATTTATTACATATAAAAATATCCGTATACTTCGATATTTTCTTGTACATATGTATATATATATATATATATATATATATATATACATACATAGCTTCTATTAGCTTTGCATTTGCGTGGTATTTTAGGAGTAACGTAAATCCAACTCTTTTGGGATCAAAATAAATTTTCGAGCAATGAATAAATTCTCAATGTGAATAAAACTCGAGAGAGATTCTCTCTCTCTCTCTCTCTCTCTCTCTCTCTCTCTCTCTCTCGTCACAGTCCATGTGATTCGTCTAAAATCTTGTTTATACATTATATTTACCACGTAAGGTTGTAAAGGAAAGATCTCATTTACATATAATCGTTTATCTTGCTCTTCTTATCTCGCACAAACCGCAATATTTCGTTTCTGATTTCGACGTATAAGCACAGCCATATATTAGGGAAAAATTTGTATCGCGGTTTGTTTTTATAGTTGCATTTACATACATATCTCAATGTAATAAATTCTTTTTTGTTTCTTTTTTTTTTTTTTTTTTTTATATCTCCCTTGACTATAATACTTCCAAATTCGCTCGATCGCTTATCTCTCAGCTCGTCGTGTGACATTTTTCCTTTGTTACTGTTATATCTTATACGGTCCGGCCCTTTTCTTCTTACGCATAAATTTATATCATCCGCACACAAAGACCTGACCTCCTTCGACGATACAAAGTACATGGGGAGTTGTATTATCGTCGGAGCTCGAGGACGAGGGATGATTCACCCTACAACTGCGGAAGGGTGCTCGAAAGAGGGATGGTCAGAGCAACGGCGGCGCGTTTGCCAGAAATGCAGAATTCTCATACACACATGCGCGCGATTCTTGGTTGTATTAAGTTCAAATCCAATTTGCGCAAAACTTCGAATACGCATAACATTTGTCAATGAAATATTAATTAGTATTCCGGCTCGGCTATATCGCGCTCATATACAACGTTCGCGC
>NW_018020601.1:371536-391505 GCF_002006095.1 Pseudomyrmex gracilis
ANATATNTNNTCTCTCTCTCTCTCTCTCTCTCTCTCTCTCTCTCTCTCTCTTTTTTTTAAACTATTGTTTCCCACTTGCTGTTTTAATGAAAAGGGATTTTGCTTCGCACAGGCGCCCGCCTCTATCCCGAATTCCCCCTTGTCATCCTTGATTTTCACGATGAGAAGCCACACACACACACACACACTCACACACATTTACTGTATGCCGATCGATAATTCCAGACATTATCGCGGTATTGACCCTAGCAATGGACGTTGTTACTCGCTGTTCGTGAATACGAAATAACGCTTCGAGAAGCGTTTGCTCTTGGAATAACAACGGCAAGTTAATACTTCAAACAGCCGCACCTTTTACAATGCGGAAGGACCCGCGTTCCACTTTTACGGATAAGTAGATTACGAAATGACGCAATGCAGTGGCAAACTCAGTAAGATAAATAATGCATAATGAAGCGCAAAAAAAAAAAAAAGAAAAATAAAATAAAATAAAAGAAACGAAAGGTTTGTTCTCTCAAGATTTTCCAAAAGGGAGACGTCATATTTAATGTAATACTCGAGAGAGGAAATGTTGTCTTCCGAAGCGAAAGCTCCGTCTCTCAAGCAACCTCGTTTGTTTTTTTTGTACGGGAACTATTGTCAATACTTTTCGCAAAAACAAAAACAGATTATTTAACCGATCGACAAGTAATTTATAAGTAGTAACATATATATCTTTTTTTTTTTTAATAAGATGTGTAAATAAACACGCGCGAGGTTTAAGTTGTGTGTTATTGGTCCGCCGAATGAAGGAAAGACGTGAAAAGCGAAAAATGTGCGCAATAAAAAGTCAATTGACAAACTGCATGTGCGACCGCATAAAGAATCGGGCTTTTTTTTTTTTTTTTTTTTTTAATTCTTTCCTCGATATATGTATATCGGGACGTCAAAGTGTTTCGCGATTGAAATCACACGAGCCGTTGCAAGGGAGTTCACAGCGTGCATAAAAGCGGCGCAACGGGCAGGTTGATCGATCTTTCGCATAGTTATCTAAAGTTTCGGCTCGCCCAGCAGCCGAAACCTTGAACGTCAGACTCATATCCGAGTTTAAGAGATAAGGTAAATGATTCAATTAAAATAAATCGTTCGGTATTTCGCCTCGATATCGTTAGAGAATTTCGAAAATTTTCGAGAAAACAAATCTCTCTCTTTTTCTCTGTAAGAACGCAATGATAATTGTGTAACTTTGTGTGAGAAAGTTTGCGAAGCACTCTAACGAAATAAAATGCGCAACTCGCGCAAGCCCCCCCCCAAAACTCGCAGTTCCTATTCTTGCATCAAGTGCAATCCAACGCGGTTGTGAAGCCGGCAAATCCAGACAACAAAATCAACTACCTGTGGATGCGAGTTAAACGACTCGCACGACGTCAACGTGACAACAATCGGCTGCACAGTCGGGGTTTCAATTCATTTCTGATTCGATTTTGCGCAGAGCTGTCGATACAAATCGGAAGAAATTCAAGAAAATGTACCTATGGTAAAACTGACATTTACAGAGAAACATACATATATATATGTATAAAAGTAAAAATTTGACAACAATTATCGCAATAACTGTCCAAAAACCGTACATGATGAATTTTTGAAAAAAATAACTGATAATCACCGTTCGTCCAATATTTTTTTTTTTCTTTCACAACGAAGAACGCAACGTGCTCCGGCTCGTCCAGATGAATTTCGGCGAGAACATCGCACCACATCACCAGCTTGAGGTGGAAGCTATAAAAATATTTGCGTAGCTCCCGATTGGGACGCGCGCGCACACGAGACGGGACGGCAAGCGAAATATCAAAGTTTATATCTCGTTACCGGGCGCTCTCTTTATAACGCCCAGAGCGATTCGGTCTTCCACATCGACGACCTTTCAGATATCTCAAAAGGGATTACGGGACACGAGCGAATGGCGTGTCGCTGGTGCGATTCGTATCGCTCTACGTGGGTGGGCTGATTTCATTCCCGACGTTGCACAATCTCACCCCGATTCGCGTACCCCCGTAGAGACCAGGCCCGTGTAGCCGAATCGGGATCTAAATCGGAGCCGACCGTGCCTCGTAAATTATTCGTCTCACGCATACATCTTGCTCGATGTTAACTTACTAGGCGGCCCCGAGTCCGGGGAGTCTTGCCTCGAGATCTCGGCGTGAATGTATTTTCCCTGATCCGCACATATATACGTCGTATGTAACGCGCGGAGCATTGATTTGGCGTGTCCCTAATTGTAAGATTGACACGATACCCCACCATTCCATCTTCGTCGCGTCATCTGCCGCTATCTCTTTAACCTGAAGCGCGATTCAAAGTCAATAACGTAGTTGTACGGTCTAAAACTGTCATTCCTTTGAAGCGGACGTCTCTCCATTATTATTTCGAGAAAGTTAACACCAATTGCGGAGGCGTATTGTATACCTGTGTACATAGCACATATATCCGCGTTATGAGGGTACTGTAGCGCGAATAATACAGATAGATAGAGAGAGAGAGAGAGAGAGAGAGAGAGAGGCAGAGAGAGAGAGAGAACGTGAGCGGTCGTCATTAACGCGTTCTATTGTACCATGAAGAAGGTTTTAGGGGTAAACACCCTACGTGACCGAGCTTGCGTCCGTGCAAAATAATTCAGGCGCCTCGATGTGACCCCGATAGTTTACGATAAGCTGAACTAATTAATAACGATTTCGCGTAACGGGGTATCGCGAGGTGAGAGGCGCGGCTATATAAACGATAAAGGCTTATCTGCTCTTGGTGGGCGCGCAACGTTTGGTAATAGATTATCGCTGATGACTCCACGTTTGAAGCTACTCCCGAAGCAAAATTTTAACGGAATAATATCGAAGGAGAGAAGAGAACGGAGAGAGAGAGAAAGAGAGAGAAGGACTGTCGCACGGGATTACGCGAAGGATAATGGGATCGCGCGATAACTTCACGACGTGGAAATAATTCTTTGTCTTAATGGAGAAGTTCACATCGTGACGCTTAATTTTCTGTGCTATGTACTCGAGATAAAGTCTTACACGGATTTCTCTACAGGTTAAATTCAAATTGCACGTTAAGTCCAAGTCTGAATGAAACTCAATGAGGCAGCGTGGTCTTTTCCATTCTCATTAATTTGAAGTTATTCGATAGCGGGTATTCACCCAATCATATACCTTCCTCCTATTCGCGAATTCAGCAACGGATAAACGAAATCGAAATAGGTCAGAAGGCTTCGCTACATGCGGCACACGAACGAGGATTCTAGGTCACTCAATGTAACGCGTCCTTCTATATTTCTTCACGAGAACGTTCCAATTAGCAAATATTATTCGTGAGAGAAATTTCCATTTCTCTTTATCGAGCTCAAATATCTCCGAGATATATTCCATCGTTTAACCGAGTCGATGGAACAATATCGAAAATGGGAATGGTTGAAGGAAAACTAAATTCAACGGGGGAGGGGGGGGGAGGATCGTGTTTCGCGCGAATCGTATAGGACAGTATTTTTATTCTTTCGAAACGTATAAGAATCGCGCCGCATTCTTCAATCTCTCGCGTTTCAAACTCTTTTTTCTCTTTCTTTCTCGTTTAAACAAGCTTTTTCCCGCGCGCGCTCCGCGATATCATCTCTCAGCTCGAATTTTCTCATATTTATACGGAGAGGTTGCTTCTGACGCTGCGTCGCAAAAGCAACAAGCGCGCTGTATGAAAATAAATGGACACGACGTTACAGCGCGCAGGTTCGATATTACATTCGTCATATGACAAATTTATGTAACATGCCGCGCATGTTATTACCAAACAGAATGCGAAATTCTCACAGAAATATTCTCAAACAAAAATCTCGATGGAAAAAGTTATCTCTGTCTTGATAATCCGTCAACGCGCTTCAACAACAATATCATCTCATATCGACGCGTGTAATAACGGCATTACATAGCATAGTGGAGCTTTCCCCGAATCGTTCGCACAGCGAACGGACCCACCCGCGCGCGCGAGAGCTCTCGCGTATTGAAATTCCAGCCGCGCACCCCACCCCGAAAAAGGAATTCCCTCGTCGCGGCACCGGGCATTCGCGGCGCGTGCATCGGGCGCAGAATTCAGAAAGCGAGGGACGAAAGAGGTGCCCCATCTCTCCGCCGTTGGCGTGGGTCAGTAGAAACGCGAGAGATACCGCGGGAGACGAGGAAGCGGGGTGCGAGGGTAAGGCCAGTGGGATATTCGATACCGGAGGCATGGATCGCGCGTGGGGTGGCGCTGGTGCCAGCCTAACGTGGCACGTGGGGCGCTACCAGGTGTTGCCGAGACATCGGGTCGATGCCGAGCGCTGGCGCATGTGCGTCCTTTCTCCCCCTCACCCGCCCCTTTTACCCTCTTTTACCCATTTCTCCTCTCCTCTCCTTTTCCGCACTCTGCATCCTGTGCTCTCCCTATTGCTCTTCCCTTTCTCTACACACACATACACACACACACGTACACACATGCACATCACCCTCGTCGTTTCTCCTCGTTTTTGCACGAGGGGAGATATACCTCTGCGTAGTATTGCTCCGACGTGCGCCACCCTTGCGCTACTACTACCATCATCACCGTCGCCACACCACTACTGTTAGCGACAACAAGTAGACGACGTATATCGCTATGGCATCGTCACTATGCAGCCAATCTTCTGTAGGAATTACCGTCAACTCTCTCTCTCTCTTCTCTTCTCTCCCTCAATCTTTCTGTACCTTTCTGTCTCAAGAGACGAAGAAAGAAGAAAAGGGAGTTTACACACTCGTAATAACAGGAACGAGGCTCGGGAAACGTGGTACCCTAAACAGCTGTTCGATTTTTGCTACAGTTCCGTAGTAGTGTGTTTTTTGTGCGTACGTATACCTGGGTTACTCAGGAAGCAACGGGATACGATAAACAACGCAGCAGAGTTTGCGAGCAAGAGATTTACAGATAGCTTACGCGCGTTGCATAGCGTGTGAGAGGTCGATGACCGGGAATCGAGAGACTTTGCCGGTCGACCGGAAATCTCGTCCCGACTAAAACCCTCCCCCCTTGAAAAGTTCGGCGCACACGTGTCGATATCGCATTTCAATTTGTTTTGAGATGATATGATCTTGCGTACAATTATATTAAAAAAAATAAAAAATAAAAAAAAAATAACAATAACAGAACTAATTGTGAAAAAAATAATAGAAAAGAAAAAGGAGCGTTTAAAACTTGTAAAAAGTATTGTATTATTTTAATACGTGTCAAGTTTTTAGAAACACAAGTTTGTAATGTTTTACCGCTTATGTGCATTAAAAAAAAAAACCTAAATTTATATCTTTACTACTAATGAAAAAAAAAAAAAAAAACCGAGTTTCTCTCTTTGCACATTTTATAACAGTTCATAATAATTCATCCAAAAAATTTAATTATAAAATTGCATAATTAGTTATAACACACAGAACCCGTCATTCATAATGCAACGGATAAATACGAGCGTAGCGAGCACAGTTGGTATATATTGTAACTATGGCTTCCTCTTTTACATTTTTCCAATCTTCTTTTTAAATCAGGCCGCACGAACCAGTCTACGTATAGCGAGCTCGAAAAATACCTAGTGCAACATAAATCCACCTTTACGCAAAGTATAATGTCACGTGTACACGTACTAAGAATACGAAATCATCGTTTATATGAATAAAGCGTAATATCGCGGTGCAATACAAAACTTATGTCGCGCCATTGCGCGTATGATATAATATTGTCATTTTTAAATCTTTTCAAGAAGTCGCGGAAATTTTTTTTTTTTTTTCAATTCTAATAAATTTCACGTCAAGTTCTAACTTAGCTAAATTATATCTCTGAATGAATATTTCTTTTCCGTAGAAAATTTATCTGGTCTTTGATAAAAATGCGCCGATTAAGGACTGCGGTACTGTGCAAACAATTCGCATTCTACGCCACTGACATTGCTAACACACGCTCGTCTCTATGGCACGCGCGCGTATCACGTACGCACAACCACAACGAGCGATCTGCAGGAATCGAGAACCGACATCAGCACTCTCGAGGGGTAGCTGTGCAACCCCACGCGCAGACCATCACCATCAGCAGCAGCAGCAGCAGCAGCAGCAGCAGCAACGGCAGCAGCGCCATCCCTCGATTTTGTCCGCGATAGGGGAGCCGCAACGGAGGGATGCCGGGGGTGCTGCTGACTAGTCGAGCCCGCAGCGAGCGACGAGAACAAGCTCGTGAGCGCGATAGAGGTGGCGATAGTCGCGGAGAAGGGGTAGAGTCCGAGGGGACAGTAAGACGGAGCGGCAGCGCCACCGACTAAACAGTCGCACCCCGTCGTCGCCGTCGTATTCGAGGCCACCCCCTGTCACTGGCGAGAGCCGCGACAGGGAGCGACCGAAAGAGTAACGGACGGACGGACGGACGGACGGACGGACGGTCTTCAGTCAGTCAGTCAGTCAGTCAGTCAGTCGGTCCACTCGGCAAGTTTCGGGACGCAAGGAAGAGTCACCTCCCCTTAGACATACACAGTCATACAAGCACGTATACATACGTACACACGCGCAATACACATACATATATATATATATATATATAATATATAAAAACACACACACATATTTATTCATATACACAAACCGCGGAAGAAAAAGTCCAAATAGGAGTCTTTCGACCATCAACCATCCTCTAAGGAACGAACGAAGAAGAAGCACTGGCGAAGCCTGCAAGATTGCAAGCTACTGGTGGCTGGCATGGTGGCGGTGGTGCATCCGTTTAAGGAGCCGCCCTCGCCGAGCCGATGACGAGGCTGCAGGTCCCACACCAGCGTGTACCACGTAGGACGAAGGCGAAGCCGGCCAGCGAGCGGCCACACAGTCGAGGAGGCGGTTCCAACGTCCATCGGTTCGACAGGTCGCACTCACAGACGGCCGGGCCGGGCGACGGTCGGGCGCGACGTAGACGTCGACGTCGTGTAGACGACGACGACGACGACGACGACGTCGTCCGTGAAAAAAGCACAGCAGGTAGTAACGACGGCGACGGACGCGCCGTAGTCGCGGTTGGGAGTGACGACGTCGGTGGTGAGATTGGTGTCGCGTTTGTTGGTGTTGAGCGTGTCAGTGTTGGTGTGCCGCGTGGGTGTATTTCTTCAGGGAGGCCAAAGTCGTCGTCCTTGGTGATCGGACGACGACTGTCATCACTGTTAATAGCAGCTTCTGGTGTCACCGGTCGCAGCACAAAATTAAAGTCGCGTCTTCAGTATGCCACGCTGTCTGATGGCGAAAAAGTGGAAATGGAATCAGTGGCAGGCTCGCGTGGACGATCAACAGAACGAGCAGAAGGACGTGACGCCACCCGGGGCCGCCCTTCAGGAGCAACAGCAGGCGCAACATCATGCGCTGCATCAGACCGCGGATGCCATGGAGAAACGGCCGCACAGGCATGAGCCGGAAGACGAGGAGATTGATGTAGTCGGAGACGTCGATAATCATCAGGTTGACCATCAGCAGACCTGTTGGGGTCCCCACAGTCCAACGGCGGGGGCCACAGCTCCCAGCCCGCCACCCCTTAATGCTTCCGGCGCTCTTTACTATCATGGTGAGTGCGAACCTTCGGAACGAACATTTCGCTTCTTCGCGATAGCATGACGAGTCATTCCCTTTTACATGATGTAGTGTTCGTGGGTGTAGGTTAGACGCGCCACGCCCAAGACCTAAGGGTTTCCTTCGGGAATGTTTGCAGTGTGTTTGGGATCTGCAAGTGAAAAGTTTGGCTTGGATTTTTTGGTTTTTTTCTTTTTGTTTTTTTTTCCAATTTTCTTTTACGAGGTTTTTCAGTCTGCTTCAAGTAGACACGACCATAAGTCTGGCCATGCGTCGAGCACACAGACGGGTGACACACCCGCCTATTAGACGCCCGCGTGCGCTATAGACAGATTGCGGTAGCTGCTTAAACGCACCATGATTACAGCATGATATTGTCCGTTGGGAATGCGGAAAGATAATCCGTTAAAGAGGCCGTAGCACCGCGAGCGATTACGCGACATGCGTTTCTGCGACCTGTGGGAAACCGTGTCCGCGAAGTCGGCCATGTGTCCTGTACGTGCGTACATGGCGACACACCCGTTTGTAGATCATCGATCACGGTCGAACATTCGACATCCTTAACATTGAGTTATGATCCTGATATATCGCTGAGCTATTGCAGCAAGAGCTATTTCGTCTATCGCATTTATTGAGCTCTCCATCAGACCGAGAGGGAGGAAACTAACTGCGTTGACGACGACGACGGCAGCGGCGGCGGTGGTGGTTGTTGTGTAACCACTGTTATCCAGAACAGTCGAATTGCTTTCGCGACGTAGATGCTGATGAATGCGCATTCATCAAATGCTGAATTACATTATTAAATGTTTGTCGAATAGCATCAGTTTCCTGTCCAAATTTGATTTTGTTTTTATTTGTATATTTTAATTTTATTTTACACAACAACTCTTTACGTAAATCTCATGCGAATTACGCAATCGTGTTAAACGAGGTTAAACGAGGATTTTTAATTATATTTTCTTTCTCACAAAGGAGAAGAGAAAAGAGTATTCTACTTTTTTTTTTTTTTATAAGTCTTCTTCTCTTTGCAAAACTATAAAAAGTGTTAAAAGATGAACAAAAAAGTGTTAAAATAAAAGCGGTTTTTGAATTTAAAGTTTAAAGATGTTTTAAATGTTTATATTAACTCATATAAGCAAATAAAGGTGCACAAGTAAAGTGCAACAAATTTACGCAACAAAAATTCCGAGTGCATAATTCTGCATGCATGAATCAATTGCTAATTGCTTTTTTTTGGATATGGTATTAGATATTCTTGAAAATCAAGAGAACGGGGTAACAACCTCTTTTTATCTCAGTCCTGAGTTATGCTATATTTATAGACAGTAGAGTGCGCACGTGTTCTTGTAATGGTGCTAATGACGTTATGTAACAAATGTTTTCTTCGTCGCTAAAATGTACATTACAATTAAAATCGCGTGACGATTAAAATCAAGATTTGCAAAATTAAATCTGAAATTATTTGAGATAAAATATATATAACATTTATCGTAAATCTCTCTTTCTTAATTTGTCTCAAAAAATTAATTGTTTAATTTTATTGACGTAACATATTTTTCTAAAACTAATTAGTTACCACTTAACACGTTTTTATATTTCTTTTATATACAAAATACGAATCTCTAAAAAATACGTTAGCAGTCTATTGTTCGTATACAAACTATTAACTTACCTACACATACATTTATATAAAAAGATTATTAAAGAAAAGAAATTGTACTAATGTTTATCCATTGTAAAAATTAAAATTTCAAGAAAATGATGATGATAAATTGCGGTCATGCAAGAAAAATGTAAGGACGTACATACGTCGATTAACAGGTTTCTTCGTCCTTGACTTTCGTCGTGCGATTACTGATTGCTTTTTACTTACACGATAACAATACGTTATGTCACACAATGTCTCATTATTTTTACATCTACAAGACAATGATGTGTAACGGTGGTTAATAATATTTTTTTTCCAATGTATAAAAAATAACAGAAGTAAAATTATTAATCGGAATTTCTTCTGTGAAACATTTTTAGTAAGAAAATTACATATAAATTAAATACAAGATTTTGTTATCTATTTAAAATATACGTCCGATTTAACGTCAGATTTATATCTTTAGTTGTCATTAAATAGATTTGCTGTCGGATAAATATTATTAGACATTGGATCTCAAAAGACACGGAAATTTCTCGACAGACTTAAGAGAATACTGGTTTTTTTTTTTTTTTTTTTTTTTAATTAGATGATTTGATAGCTCAAGTATAATTATTTATACTTGCTGTTTTTGTTTTGCGCTCACAGGGTCGATAAAAATCAGAGGCGATAAACCTACAAGAATGTGCGGAATGTTCATTCAAGGTACATAAATATGCTTTATGGGCTATATCTGTAATCTGTGATAGATAATGTAGATATAGAATCCACCTAGAAGTCTAATAGATAATCCATGTCACTTTACACCCCGCTCCGTAATAATGATTTTATCATCTTTTAATTTCAAAATGGTGCGTCTCTCAGATATCGAGATAGCAATACGTCATCAATCGATATAAATGTAATTTGGCAGCTACTTCGGGTTAAGCTAAGCTTTTCGGTCTAATAAAAGCAGAACTTATTCTTTGCTCGAAGAGGAAACCCTATTCTTTTTCTTTGCTTAAGAAAGAAACCCTATTTTTTTCTTTATCTTCTTATATGTTTTATAAATATACAATGCATTTTTCAGTCTATTTATATTTGTTGTCATATTTTTATAACCACATGATCAGTAATTATATCGTAGTGTTGTAAAACACTTGTCGATTAACTAACAAGTTACTATAAAGCGATCTATCAGTTTTCGGTAGTGTGTGTGTGTGTGTGTGTGTGGGTGTGTGTCACATATTATGATACATATTAAAATAATTATCCTTTCTTTCTCTGTGCGCGCGTTTTTCAGTTTTTCTCGAAATACCAGCAAAAAACCTCGACGTTTACGTTAATCGCAAAGAAGATTTTTATCGTCTTTTTAAAAGGGCCTAGAATCAACGGACTCGTGGGAGCGCGTGCGGAGCGTTCATTCGCCGTTATTGATTCCCCCCTCCGTCCTCACACGACCCTCCTTCATCCTCTCCATCCCCCCAGCCCATGGCACAACTGCGCTCCTTCTGCCGTTGATGAAATGCACTTGCAGACACGGCCGCTCTCCTTTACCTCTGTGTTGACTTCCCTTTTATTTCAGCCAATAATAGATATACGCCAGCTGATCGATCGCTCGCGCAGCACACTTTTCTGATTTATCGCAATTCCGCCTTCCCCTAGGACCCTCGCGCGTTCACCTGTCTAGGGGAAAAAATAGCGTGTTGCGCTGAAGCAAGCAACTGTTTGGCAAGAAACGCGTTCGATGCACGTGACTCTACATCAAAAACTGAAACAACTTTCGATTTAAATGTCAGAACATGCGGAGATTTTAATTGCATTTAAGACAGCGTTTTTTTTTTTTTACACAAATAACGCCTCAAGGATTTAAGAGATCTCGGGTTTTTTTAAATAGATTTTTTCTAACAGAATTACGTAACTTGAGTATGAAAGATTATTAAGATTTTTAACGTCAATGAAAAAACTCTGAAAAAATACGAGGTTAAGTTTTTAAAACTTGAGTTTGTGTAAAAACTTATTATATTTTTTTTCGCAACAAAGAAAGTTAACTTTTCCGATTATATAAAATTTCTCTAATCTCTAAGAAAATCGACTTATACCACCGACCGCCGATCACTGTATGTGATGTAAAGCAGAGATAGTGGATTTCATTAATTGCTCGTTGCGTACAGTGTTCTCATTGCTTACATTATATGGCATAGACTTTCGCGTTACGTAACTCGCTGGACGAGCACGCGTATCGATTTCACGGCGCAAAACGTCGAAAGTCGTTCGTTGCGTGCTTCGCTGCATTGTCAGGAACAATAAAAGAAACACGAACGGGGGTTTAAACGGCATCAATAACTAATAACGAGATAACATTTGAATGTGCTGAATCGCAAATTGCGATGACTTAAAACGATCCGACAAATGCAAATATGCCACTCTCTTTCCGTATTCCTAAAAAAAAAAAAAAAAAAAAAAAAAAACAAACAAACATTTCAAGATTTTTTATTTACATTACAAATTTATCTTTTTTATATTTGCTCTCTTTGAGAATGGTATTTTTTTCATGATATTTATTTATTCTTTTCAATAACGTTATAAAAAGCTAAAGAGACATTTATACACATTAAGAACTACACAATTAAATTAAAAAATAAAGTTTTCAATAACGCAAACTTCCAGAGTCACAAATTCGTATCACATCAAAATAAAATTAATTTAGATTTTAATCAGTCTATAAGAACATAAAAATCGTAGACTCTCTATAACGGAAAAATATTAAAATTTTACTCCAAGTTTGCTTCAATTTCTTTAATGTTAACGCACGCTACCCTCGAATAGACCAGCTTATTGCGAAAAAAAAAAAAAGCTTTGGACATCCGAAAAATGGAAGATCCTTGATGTGGCTGGTATTTTAATTAAGATAGGTTTAATAAAAATACGTACCCGCGTATAACGGCACTGGGAATGAGAGTGTTTAAAAGAATACGCCGTTAGATACGAAGCGCTGTTTGCGTTTCGTCTGAATTTTTCCCGGTTTTCATCCCCGCCCGGATGAACAACGGCGCGAGTTTCACCCTTCATTCCTGGACCACCCTGCGCAACAGCGAGCGGCGCGCAACAGATATACACACCGCCGTTATTATACACTCCCCTTCCGTCCTCCCTTCGCCACTGTGTTCACGTGCCGCGCTACCACCACTTGCGCACCTTCTCCTGTGCACTCGACTTTTTTTTCATCCCCTTCATACTCGCTAATGACCGTATATGGTGGAAACAGCTGGCGCACAGGAAATGAAACGGCCACGCAACTCGTGAGTGATTCAGAGACTCAAATATTCATGCCGCCGAGAACGAATGAGATGTTATATACGCGCACGTAAGCGTAACCCTTCGCTGCCCTTTCGACGTTGCATTACGAGTGTTTCATATCAAAAAGATTCTCGAGCGATTATTACACATTCGATGATCTGTCATTGCAAGTAACAAAGAAAACTTGCATTTTCTAATAGTTTTTGTCAACAAATTGTGAAGTAACAGAGATGTAAACACTAAACAACTAGATAAACCAATAGATAGATATATTCCGGACTATTTGAAATTATTCGAATTATTCGAAACACGTCGTTAATTCGGGGTACTTGGTTTTTTTAAATCACTAAGTAATTTAGGGATATCGAATTCAATAATGAAACTTGCTCTCCTGTTTCAAAACAAAAGAGATATAAAATAAATTTTTTTTTCGAGATGACGAGACAACGAAATAATAACGAAACAATAATAATAATAATTTTTAATGAACATTCGGTATAATAATCTTGAAATTGTGAAACAAAATTATAGAAATAAAATGTTTCAAGTGCCTAAACTAATTAACTGTACGTCTTATTATCTCTCTTTTTTGTTTCTTTTTTTTCAGGCTATACGCACGAGGCGTGGATCAATCACGAAGAACCGCCTAAGTACGCGACGTTACGCTCTGCAGCGGAGCTGGCGCGTCCGGTAGAGCCGTCTCCGCCACCTCCGCTCGTACAACAGGAAGTATCGGTTTCGGTGCTGAACGGATCAGGTCTGCAACAAGCGTCATCGCATCAGGCGACGGTCACAGCTGACACAAGCCCGTCATCGTCAACATCGTCGTCATCGTCGCCGCCGCCGTCGTCGTCGTCCGTCGCTCCGTCGCTATGTCTACCGCCGCGCAAGAGCCTCTCGATGTCCTTCACCAGCACCGGCACGGCGTTGTCGTTACCGCCGAAAAAGAAGGACATCTACCGTCCTTACAGTCTCCAATCGATCTCGGAGATCCGCACGTCCGCCGAAGAAGATCTGTCGGCCGCGCAGGCCATCTTGGATCTCAGTGCGTCTCCCGCCGCGCCTACGCATTCCGTTTTTATTCACACCCTCTCGCCGCCACCCCCACCGCCGCCGCCGCCGCCGCCACCTCCACCGCCCGCTGCCACAGCGCCGGACGCACCTGAACCTACGCAGCAACAACAACAACAACAACAACAACAGCAGCAACTTCAACCGACGGCGCCGACGGCGGGAACGCAGTCGATACCTGTCTCCGTGCTTGTGCCGGTGCCCAGCTCGCAGACCAATCAACTACGCCAGCAGGAGCAAACGCCGCCGCAACCACAGTCGCCGGCAACAGCAGAGGCCACCGGCGGAAACTGCAACGTCGGCAGGGACAGGTGAGTCTCACGCTTCGATAACTCGCAGAAAGAGAAAGAAAAAGAGAGAGAATAGAACAGTAACTCGCAAATTGTAGCTATTGTACAAATGTGTATCTGAGTTAAGAGTATATAACGAAAAACTTGTAAAACCATAAAACAGAAACTTGCAAAAAGGGATGGGAAATACGGGGAGGGTTGAAGGTACACAAAAGTTTTATATTGTATAGTTTGTAAGAAGTCTCCAAAAGTCTCTCGAAGAGTTTACCGTTTGAGAATAGCCATAATTTTGTCCACCCTTCAACAGCACCAGCACTGGCAACAAGACTGTCGCCTATACCTACGAGGCCTTCTTCGTGTCTGACGGTCGATCGAAACGGCGCTGCGGCGCTAACGGTGCCGCTGTGCCCGACAAGGAGGCGGCCCAGCCGGACAGGCCCAAGTTTACGTGCACGGAGTGCGGCAAGCAATATGCCACGTCGTCGAATCTGTCGCGGCACAAGCAGACGCATCGCAGCCTGGACTCGCAATCGGCCAAGAAGTGCATCCACTGCGGCAAGGCGTACGTCAGCATGCCCGCCCTGGCGATGCACGTGCTCACGCACAAGCTCGCCCACAGCTGCGGCGTCTGCGGCAAAATGTTCTCGCGGCCGTGGCTGCTTCAGGGTCACTTGCGTAGCCACACCGGCGAGAAACCCTACGGATGCGCCCACTGCGGCAAAGCGTTCGCCGATCGTTCGAATCTACGAGCGCACATGCAGACGCACTCGGCCGACAAGAACTACGAGTGCTCGAGGTGCCACAAAACCTTTGCCCTCAAGTCCTATCTGAACAAACATCTGGAATCGGCGTGTCTACGTGACGAGGAGATGCAGCAGCAGCAACAACAACAACAACAACAACAGCCGCAACATGCCGCTAACAATACCGCGCAACAGCAACAGAACACCAATCGAGGCTTGTAGCAGCGCTTCGAGAAAAAGAACCACGACGTCAAGAATATTGAAGAATCGAGAGAGAGCTAGCGGTGCCCCGTGATCGCCGCTCGATCGCGAAGAGGCGCGAGGGTACGAAGAGCGAAGGAGAGGATATAAGGTTTGCCGTAGATTTTAAGTAGAAAAGTGCCAGTAGAGACAGAAACGAGAGCTAGAGAGGAAGAGAGTGAGAGAGAGAGAGAGAGAGAGAGAAAGAGAGAAAGAGAGAGTGAGAGAGAAAGAAAGGGAGAGAGAAAGAGAGAACGAGAACGAGCGAAAGAGAAAAAGGAAGCGATGAGTGAACCAGAAAGCGAGACGAGTTAGAGAGTGTTAGAAGGAAAGCAAGGGAGCAAAAGAGAGGGAGAGCGTGAGTCTATTAATAATGTCTAACATTAATAAAAACGTCCAGTAATGTTAAGTCGTAAAACAGAAACACGTCGAACGATGACGTCCACACTGCAGAGTCTAGTCACTCTAGTCGATTATATATATATACCTATTACATTATATGATATTATATTATTATATTATATATATTATTATTATTATTATATACATAGTATATATATATATATATTTACTAGCGCGTACGATTCTAGTCCGCGAGCTCGTTACGAAGACATTATTTATGAATACTTAGCTGCCTAAATTAAAAAAAAAAAAAAAAAAAAGAGTAAGGCAAAAAGATTTCACGGGATCCGCGTGATTTCGGATGACGGATCCGTAATCGCGGTTTTTTCGAACCGCGTTCGTTCAATCTCGATCACGGCGCGGCCTCGATCCTTTCGTCACGCGCTCAACGTGATCAACGATCGAGGCCGATCACCGAGATGCGCAGGTGTAATCGACGACTGTGCGCGCGGAAGTAATTTATAATTAATCACTTTGCTCTATAATTGGGCTCTTATGGAGCATTGATCGCAGATACGATAGATAAATTATATACCGCGACGCGTCAGCATTTTACAGATACAGTGGCGACAAAATTGTGGCTTTGCTAATTAATTTTTAACTACAGTAACGGGATCAAATTTTATTTTTTGAGATTTTAGAAAGAAAAGTATCGAGCGTGTGTGTGTGTGTGCGCGCGCGCGCGCGCGCGCACGCCTTTTACATGTTCTTATATTGTAGAGGTGTTTTTTTTATTATTATTAGATATATGGATATCATTTCTTAGAAATTTTTGATGTACAAAATTGCGATATTAGTGGAGAAAATTAGCGAATAATACGTGTTGAGATATTATCTAATTAGTATGATAATTCGCATTTAAATAATACCCGCTAATCTTTTGATCAGCGGCTTACGCGCTAAATCTTCGAACTAGCACTAGTTTTGACAAAAGTTTTTCAACTACTAATTAATTATTTCATTTAAATAATTATGTCGTAAATAATAATGACATAATTAGGTGACAGTATTAAATATGTTACACACCAACGACTACGTATAGTTACCCGATAAGCAATCGTCGTTGAATAAAGTATCAAAAAAATCGAACGAGTATTTTTGCAAATTTCGAAGGCACACAATGAGAGACAAAAATGACCTTTGTCTCGTGTTATCTTCTTGTGTTTTTATTTCTATTTATTTATCTCGAATCGAAATCGTCGATGCACACGTGCGTGTCTCGCGCGATTATGCGATTTACGCGCCGCGCGTAACCGGCAACGTGCACATTTCAATCAGCGAAGCGAGCGATAATCGCGATATCGAATCGACAGCGGAAAATGACCGCTGGAAGTGTCGCGGAAACGGTTCTCTCGCGCGGATCGACCGGTTACGAACTAGGTGTCGCATAAACGGATTCATATACACGTACATACACAGACACACACATGTACACACATACAGATACATACTTAGAGCAAAATTCGATTAATAGGCGCATAAAAAACCATTGTTATACACAATATTTTATAGAAGCAATATGAAAGAAAAAACGATACGACGACACGTACGGTCAAAGCAATGTTTCGACACAACGAATTATATAATTAATATATATAGAGGCAAACATCGAAGTTTAACGAAGTTTCGAAGCAAAACCGATAAGTATATGCTTAGGCATGTGGAGAACGATCGCCCCCCCCCAAAAAAAATCCACACCCTCTCTAATCATCTTGTTTAGATCTTTGCGGAGAGATTGACAAGTTGGAGAATCAATATTAAATATTACAAACTAGAGATTTTTTAAATTAAAAAAAAGGTATTATTTTTCTTAATGTTCTTTTAATGTTTTAAAAGATTAATGTTTTTTTTTTTTTTTTAATATTTTTGACACGTTACAACGCTTTATTAAAAATCTTCCTGCGTGGATTATTTGCATAATTACGATTTTCGTTCTTACTGACATTAATTAACAATATTTGTATAATGAATATTCCGCGTGGTATATTCTAATTGTTAATTATGTCACATTCAATACTTAATCACGTTTACGAAAAAATCATTAATCACGCCTGCGCGATGAATATGCATCAGATGTAGGTCTACATATTAAATTATGTTGCCAGAATAAACTTGCACTCTTTCGTAATTAGATCATCGTCGCAATTACGTCATAACTATGCAATTCTCGATGAATACTAATTTCTCAATAGAATTTTAATATCTCCGGAATAAAGCAAATTGCGGGACGCTCAATTATGTGTTCTTTTTTCTTTTTTTTAAATAATTTGTTCCTGTTCCGCCAACTCGGAAATGCAATAAAAAAACGCGATAGAGAGGGTGTGGACCTGCGCTTCAGTCGCCTAGCTAAAACAAACAATAATAAATTTAATATTCCAAAAAAATGCATAAACGGCCGACGAGCATGCGGGCGATCCGCCTAATTGTTTTTTTTTTGTTTTTGCGATCAACGATCATTATTAACGAAGAACGTATTTTGCATGTACAGTAGAGAGAACCTCGCCGCCAAAAGTTGCAAAGAGAAACAAAAAACGAAGAAAATATTTTTCGCGTAGCTCGTTCGATCACCGGATCGATCTTTAGGATCGATCGGCAATTGCTTGACACGCAATGGAGCTTCGTTCGATTTTTTACTTCCATCTTGCGCGGCACTCGCCAATAATAATAATAAAATAAATACGCCGCACGCTGCTATTAACGCATATATACATATAAAATATACGACCCTATAAGCAATATTAAATGATTAAGCAATACTAATTTATTCGAAATATAACACGCAAGTAAAACAAAAAAAGAGAAAAAAAATCCGCAATATTGCGCGCCACTCGCTTGACTCCACGTATAAGTCTCATAATTTCTTTAATTATTTCGTTTCTCTACGTACTGCTTATTGTATTGTTCGTTTATGCCATATTCTTTGTTCTGCGCTTCTTTTTGTACCAATGCGTAGTGAGAGTATTGTTACTTTCTCTCGATGGATCATGATTATAGTCATATATATTTCGCAAGCGTCAATTTGTTCGTGTATTTATTATTAAAAACAGGTTGCCGAGATACTGAAACAGCGTGTGCGTGTGTGCGTGTGTGCGATTGATTGATTGATTGATTGATCGATTGATTGATTGACGTCATACATACTACAATAGTATAGTACATCAATTTTGCTTAAAATATGAAGCTAAAGTTTTGAGCTATTTTTACATTTATTATATATCACAGATTGATAAGTGAACTTTTTTGTTGCAATGTTTTGTATTATATATATACATATATATATATATATATATACACACGTATGTGATATTAATATGAGATTGATATCTCTTGGCAACCTGTCTCGTGTATATCATTGTGATCAATGATATTATCTAGTCGTAGAGCATTACAATCGAGATATTATTATTCTCTATTATTATTATTATTATTATTTATTATTTATTATTTATTATTTATTATTTATCTCTGTAGTAGCGCATTATTATTATTATTATTATTATGCTAGTACAACGATTCGATACAACGATCGATGTGTTACAAATATATAAAAAAAAAAAAAGTAAACACATGTGCAATTTTCACATTCTGGTTTGTAAAAAAAAAAAATCGCCACCACCAAAGGATAAGATACATTATTTAAGGTAGTTTCGCGTGTTATAGTTGTTAGTCGATATACACTTAAACTTCCGGATTGTGGTAATGTATATGCCTAGTACACACGTTTGTATATTATATACATACACACCTAAACAGAACGTCCTCACTGGAGGTAGAAACTAAATCAACTTAAGAGCGATTGTCGCTTGACAAGGAAGAACGAACTAATTTTCTACAACATTAAAACCAAAACAAAAACCAATTCTCCAGTTTATTCCACTCTATTTCAGAAATTGCTCTCGTCTGTGTGTTTTTTTATAATTAACGATTTTTCATTTATTTTTCCCCGACGAGTTTTAACTGACGTTTATTATCAGAAAAAACGAAAATGTGTGTAGAAAAAGTTACATCGTAGATATAATTATCCACTATATTTTGCTATTCAATATTTACGAGAACTTCCTTGGATAACGTTTTGCGCAAATTGTTTGCTAATCTAATTAGAGCCGCTTACGTCACATTTTGCATTCACTTCGTGTTAAGACGAAGACACGACGGATGCGAATAAGTGGTGACGATTAAATTACCGCGGTCATTTTATTTTTCTTAAAGAGAATCGTGTTATGCTTTTGAAGATTTTACCGCCGGTCGTGGGACATCCTGTACATATATTCACACTCGCTCGGTAGTTTGAGCGTGTGCATAGAGGAGTGGGTGTGCGCGTGCGTGCGTGCGTGCGTGTGTGTGCGTGTGCGTATATGCGCGCATTTATGTGCTCGTCAGACTTAAATGCCATTATGAAAAAAAAACCGGAGCTTTAAAAAGGGAGTTAAACAAAAAAAAAACGATCGAAAGGGAGCATATCCACTTGTTTTCTCACGATTTGTAGACACGCGTAGAAATTGAACAGCTGTAAAACGCCGATTAGAAAAGAACAGTCCGATGGCTATAGCCGCAATTAGTGGACGGCGAGGGTTCGTTGTGGGAATTGCGCCGGTTAGACAGTCGTCTAGTCAATTTTTTCTTCGTTACACGAACTGTTATACTCGATAAAAAAAAAACAAACAAAAAACAAAAAAAAAAAAAAAA
>NW_018020601.1:392330-395121 GCF_002006095.1 Pseudomyrmex gracilis
AAACATAAGAGAAACAGAGGAAATATAGATAAAACGACGATTAAATTTAATGGTATATTTATTGATAATGAGATTAAAAAAAAAAAAAAAAAAAAACCACGCGACAATGCGGCAAATATATACTTAGCGGTAGGAGCTCTATATTGATCGTAGAAGAAGGAAATAAAAGTGCGTCTCGTATTGGTCGCGTATTACTCTTGTAAATACTTAATCCCTAATCTTGCTCTTGCATCTCCTTTGATCGCGAAAATTAACTTAATACTAATACGTAAGACGTATATAAGCTTCTACACATTCTACTGCTACTATTGTACTATTACATCGATATGACGTAATCTGATTGGTCGAGGGGGCTCTTCTCGTTAAAAACAAAAAAAAAAACAAAAAAAAAAAAACACTGTTGATGCGCGCGATCGATCATACTTATCTCTTGATTTCACGAGCTAAAATATAAAAACGTAAATACTTTTTTGTTTGAATTAGCGCGTGATAAACAAATACTTTCGTCTAAAAATCAACAGGCGATTTTCTTGCGAGATATAATTTTGTTGGGATATTGTCTCAGAGAATACTTTGTTACGTGATTTTGTGCGCGCGAGAATCTTTCTTTTTATCTCGGTGAAATTAATTACTCGGTTTGTTGCGCGTATGTTTTTTTTTTTTTTTTTCGACGGTCGCGTGCGTACAGTCTCGCGAAATAATAATTTTTATCGCCGTTGCAAACGACGTGATGCAAGTAAATTATAAATAACGCATGAAAAGCAGAAGGAGGCCGCGTTGCGTATAAGACGAGAGACCATTTATATTTATAGACGTACCCTTTGTTAAACACTTTAATAAACATTAACACAACGTAACGTATTATTAATCTAATCGCTTGATAATATGCCTACAAATAATTAGGATATTTTCATCGCGTAGCGAAGATTACAAAACGCGAACGAGGGTGAGAGAGAGAGAAAAAAAAGAGCCCTTCTCGTCCAATCGAAACTTTAATCCTCCTCTTTCGTACTTCTCGCTTCGATCTGAAAACTTGGCTCCTAAAGAAAGTCGTCTTACGACGTGCTCGAGATCAGAATCAACGTCGAAACGTATACTCTTCGTGATACAACAAACAGCCTCTGCTAAAAAAAAAAAAAAAAAAGAAAAAGAAACAAAACAAAACTAAGAAACGTGCGTGAGCGCGATATTTTTGCACGAGAGAGACCAACGCGGTTCACGAAGAGATTCTATTACGCACGCGCTCACAATGTCTCACACAACACGCAGGCAAACACGTATAACACAATGACACACATAAATACATACAGACAACGTAATAAACACACACACACACACGTGCGCGCGGTAGTCTTCTTTCTCGACTACTCGTCCTTCCTTCTACTCTCCTATCTCGAGTGTCCTTGCACCTCTGTGGTTTTTAAGGTCAGACGACCGGGAAATTTCAGTTGTCGTACGCTCTAATTGGCAAGCTCGCCGCCGTGAAAATGGCCGCGCTTTTTCGTGTTCGTTCACTTCTCGGTGTCGCGCTCGTTTTTCTCCCGACGATTTTCTCCCGTCGTCGTAGCGCCGATTTCATCGAAGCCGGTTTAATTACGCCCTCCGTCGTCGTCGCGCCCATCCTCGATCCGGTAGACCCCGCGCCGTCATATTTTTGATCAAACTAATATCAAAGCGCCGTTTAATTCCGCCGTAATATGAGTTAAAGTGAATCCCCCGTCGGCCCCGGCCCGTATATAAACCCTAACATTGTTTTAATTCACTTCCACAACGGAGCGAATACGCGCCAGTGTCATTTTGTTTTAATCTACCTTTGATTTAACTTTAATTTAGCCCGCACAGGTCGGCCATCATTTCGCTCCAATTTACCTTTGATTTAATTGCAATATCCAGCCGGGCCCGCTCGCCTCACCGTTGCGTCGTTTTATTTCCATTTATCTTTGATTTAATTGCGATTTCCGTTCGCGCCGCTATTTTGTTTTAATTCGCAAGCTGCGTATATACATATATATATATTTGTCTCAATGCACAGCATTTTTGTGCCGGCCAGCGCGAACTCGTCATTTATGATTTCCGCCGTAATAATTCGTCGCGGTTTTATCCGATCGGAGAAATCGGATTTGGGCGGAATAAAATCTCCGCGCGCAATTTAAACCTGTGCCGATTCTCGCGCGAAAAAAATATCGAATTAAAAAAAATTACAAATGTAACACGCGGAGCGGATCGAACAAAGCGAAGAGCGCAATTTTGTAATCGCTTTTGACTAATCAGGATATTTGCCAACTATTCGTCAACAAAGTAACAAAACAACACGCCGGTCGGCGCGCGGGTTGAGTTTTAATCGAAAACAGAATCCGATCCCGGACGGCTGTCAACTCGATTTCGCTTCGCTGTCGTTGCAATTGCAACGCCGCAGATCGATGCGCCGATATGCGTCCGGATGCAATCCGCGTTAATTGGCGGCGACTCGATGGGCTTGCGTAATTTTCAGAAGACACGCGACACACGGATGTATACATACATACGTGTATATATACACCCATATACACACGGGTCGCGGAAAACGGAGATCTCATGATGCATGTTACCCTATGTACCGCGCTAAACGACGAACAATTCGCATGTCGCGCGCTTGTCGCCTGACGAATCGAACGGTTTGCGTGTCGGGTGAATCGATACTCTCGCAGAGAGTAAAACCCGCGCAAACCCGGGCAAACCCGCGTGGCTGACCGCAAGAAACTTTGCAGGTAATCAAGAATAAAGCGAGGCACACACACACACACACACACAC
>NW_018020601.1:395881-410770 GCF_002006095.1 Pseudomyrmex gracilis
CTCTCCTCGACGCTCTCGTGTGTGTCGAGAATTTTTTGCATCGAGAATAATAATCGTACCAAATACGTGACGAATGTGATCGTGTTCCTTTTACATAAAAAAAAAAAAAAAAAAAAAAAAAAAAAAAAAAAAAGAGGAATCATATATTTCTAATACGAAAACAGCACAAATATAAATAATTATGGCGACCAAAACCTTACGAGTAAAGTAAGCAGAAGTAGAAATTATTGAAGTTTATAGAATAAAATCTTAACAAGCGCTTCGAGGTTACTTCAAATGCCAGTTTAAAATGAAAATACAAGCACGTTATAAATTTTAATTAACTTGATCGATAATTACATTGTCAGCAGTGCGGAGCAACAGTATCGATCACTTCACACACATACACCTACACCTACACACACACACACACTTATTTTGGAAGGGGGGACAACTCATTGCTAAGTTGAAGTACATTATAATTGAAACGCCTAGCGTTATCATCGCCGAGCACTATCGCAACTTATACAATTTTGCATCGCAATAGCGCTGTCATTTATCAACGTCATTATGATATAACTGTCGATTACGATGCAACTATCGTCTTCACTAACGTTTCACGTTTGTTCACGTGCGATCGGTTAATAACGTCGCGGTTATTTAAAAGGAAACGAATAACAGGCCTGACTTTCGCGTAGCGCGGAAAAAAAACGTTGTAACATCGAGGTCCAATTTACTCCGTAACATTATAGAGAGATGCTTATGCATTTAATCATCATCAGTACCAATATGCTTTCTCGAATTCATCGAAGCTTCATCGTGCGCATTATCATTCATTCACAATGAAAGCAAAGTAAGATGTAAGATTTTAATTAATTTGTTACAATATAGCGTTTTTTGTTCTCTCGTACGAGTTATTGTATACATACGTATGTGTACGCTATATCTATAATTTGATACTACAACAATTGTTACAAGCATCCTCAAACGAGTGTGATGTAGTGTTCGCACTTCTTCAAAGAATTCCGCGGTTACTTGAGATTCTGTTTTGTCGATAATAAGATGCGCTTAACAGCACAACACTTAGAGATGGATGTGTTCAAAAAAAAAAAAAAAAACCCTAGTTATAGGCTTAACTACACACACACACACATACACACACATTACGTATATAACCCGCGTAATTGGTCCGCGCGCTCTAGATTAATTAAGTCAAAATATATATGTACATATGAGTTATTCAATTTAATTAGAAATCTTAAGATTCGAGTAGAAATTCTGAAAACTGAAGAAGTTCCGTCGGTGACTTCTAATCGTCGAGCGGGGGCTATTAGATGATTTTAAAAAAAAATACAATACAAATTTAATCTCCATTATACCTCTTCAGATGAAATCCGGAAGCTCAAAACTTGTCGGAAAATCAAGACTCGACTCGCTTCATTATTTAGTCTCATCAATTAATCTTCAACGCGCGAAAGTACGATTTGCCACCGCGAAAATAACTTCCGCTGAAATGTCAGGATTACATAGAAAGAGAGAGAAGAGAGAGAAAGAGAGAGAGAGAGAGAGAGAGAGAGAGAGGGAGAGAGAGAGAGAGAGAGAGAGATATCGCGTATAGCTCAATAACGAATTCCGTGTAGAAACGCCAGCGACGTATCTCATCCATAAATACAAGGAGAAATTACATCGGATTACCGATGTCTATCGTTCGCGGCGGCGAACCGTTACCCGTCACGTGAACTGCACGTTGGAAAACGGAGCATTCATGTCACGATTGTGCAAGCTTCCTCGCTGATTATACGCTCGTTACGACACCGCGCTTGTGCACTTCCGATTCGCGCATCGCAAACGATCGCGTAGGAACGGAGGGAAAATGAGATCCGAAGGAGAAGAGGGAGAGAACCGTGTTTTCCACGCAGAGTGAAAGCGAGCGAGCGAGCGAGCGAACGAACGAACGAGCGAAAGAGAGAGAGAGAGAGAGAGAGAGAGAGAGAGAGAGAACGTCGGGAAAATTGAAAGTCGAAGTACGATAATTGAGCCCGGGATAATTGAGCGGATTAATCATCGCAACGTCCCGAATGCAGAAGCGAGAGGAACACTCGTATCCCGTTTGGGAGGTGTAACGAGGGGATGCGTTTGCTGACGCGCGCATTTACTTGTGGTGCACATCTCGTAGTAAGTATTATCACTTAAAAAATAAAAAAAAATAAATAAAACAAACGTATACGCGGACTCTCACTTTACACATCTCGTATATACACACCACGCAATTTTACTGACAACACGTACACAACATGTATACATATATTACATATATATATATATATTAAGACGATTTCGACTGTAAAGGTATTACCGATAACCGAGGGATGTATTATTTAAATATCCTTATGATTATAGCGTCGGTTTTTCATCAGTCTCGTCCCGCGTTTTCTTTTCTGTCACGTGGTGGCTAACAAAAGAACGCATATGTATATAAATTATATATATATATATATATATTAAATAGATAGGGGCGATACACACAACGATGTCACGAGTACTAGGCGTAGCGGCAATAAAGGAATATTTAAACAAAATCTGCACTTAATAAAGCATATTGTATTAAGCAGCAAGATAAAATAAACTATTATTATTATAAACTATGTTATGCTGGCGAGAGCTTGGTCCCCAATTGGGGCAATATATAGATAAATATCGGCGTGAAGATCTCGAATCCATTGTTTTTTTTTTATTTTTTTTAATTTTTTTTTATTCCCAATAGGTACAATACACGCACACACACAAACACACACACCGTATAAGTTCGTTGCAAAGTGCAAAATTTCATTTAACAAAAAAAAAACAAAATAATTCTCATTTTACACACGTAACGAAGTAAAATTAAAACATTTTCACGGTTTGTAAAGAAATTGTAGAAACTGAAAGAAAGCCGCTGCACGAACGCAGATAGCATTAATTAAATCCGTATAAATTCGACGAGCTTCTCGCCAAGTACGTATGCGAGACTCGCGATAATAATACACGTCAAAACTCGAAACATCTTTTCACGGTGGATTAGACATTCCCCCTCCCCCCCGAAAGTGCATTCGCAAAATCCAGTCAAGCACTTTCGTACCGAAAGGAACTTTAAGTAGATAATAGACGTTTCAACCGACCGGAAGTTTCGATGGCGCAAACTACGAGGTATTCACAAAAGTTTTCAAAAAGTTTTCCTTATTTTCGCGCTGGGGATAAAAAAAAGAAAATAAGAATATATTTTCCTTGTTTCCAAATGGTTTGATTATTTTAATTGAGCAACTTCACACACACACACACACAAACACACACATACACACAAAACGAAAATGTGTTACATACGTACGCTTTCCCAATACACACAAGCGCATGAGCGAACACCAAATAAACTTTTGTCCGGGATAATCGAGCAAAGTTTTTTTATTTATCGCGCGAGTTTTACACACTACAAGATTTAAAACTCTTCTGGTAGAGCAACGAAAATCTAAGCAATTCGCGTCTTAATCCGAAAGCAATAACGCAATCCAGGCGAAAGAGAAAAATTAATTTTTAGTCGAATAGCGGCGACACACAACATGCGCGCGCGTATATATAAATAAATAAAAAAGTCGTACACGACACTATACTTGCTGACAGCGAGTGTAAGGGTGCCACACGTCAATAATAATAAATATATGATAATGTCTCGGCTGTTTTTGCATTCCTCCCGATGAATCGTGCCGATAAGTAAACGCAGAACACCCTTTTGATACTACTTCAGAATTCGCGCGAGCGAGCGATTGAGAAAAAGAAGAAAAAAAAAAATTACGACTCATCTCTCGTATTCTATAGTAAGCGAGCAGGCGTGCTCGTGTCAGGGCGAAGCGATCTAGAATAATTTTTAACGTGTAATGTCCAAGCAATGAGAATGTACAAAAAATATCTGAGCCAATTCAGGCGCGCGAAATTTCGATGTTCGGCTATTTCGAGAATTACTTTCGATGCTCGCGATTCGCAATTAATTCGACGGCGCTGAGGAAACACACATCCATCGCAAACAATCGCGAAACAAACGAATCAATACGTATAAAAAAAACAAACATACATTAATTAATAACTTAATAACTTGTCAAATTGAATATTTATACAATCGTAATGAAAAAAAAAAAATCTATACATTATTATTGTATTCGTGAAAGAAAGAAAGAGAACTCTCGAGATTTATCTCGAAGAGATTAATTTACTAAGTGTCGTTACATGTATGATAAATAGTTTTCCCGAAAATATGTATGTCAACGAAGTCGCAATTAAAAGCACGTGGCGTGGCAATTTAAAAAAAAAAAAAAAAAACAAAAAATGCGTCGCGTCGCAGAATTATATTGTGCAATTGCGAAGCGCGCGATTTGTTTTTGTCGATCTTGTGTCACGCGGAAATGGTCGCGAATGCGATCGAGAAAATCGAGATAAAAAGAAAATCATCCCGAGAGAAGAAGAAGAAGAATCGCTCGAGAATGTGTGGAAAACGAGTCAATATTGAGTCAATACAATCTTAATAAGCGACGTAATCGACTATAATAGTGATATTAAGTACAAACAGAGGAAGAAAGAGTGAGAGAGAGAGAGAGAGAGAGAGAGAGAGAGAAAGAGAGAAAGGTAGAGAAAGAGCGAAAGCAAGAACGATTCGCGCGAGCGAATAGTAACTTTCGATCTCGCGAACACTCGATTAATTCGCGTTCGTTTCGCGTGAAAAGAAATAAGTGAATCTATAAATAAAAACAAATAAATAAATAAATAAAAGATAAAACACAAAACCAAAGAGACGCGTATTATTCGCGCGCCGCACTTTCGGGATGCCTTAAGCGAAAGCCGAAAAAAAAATTCGAACTCGTTTCGAAATTTTGTCCTGGGGACTGTTATTACGTTATAGTTAGATGGTTAATATAACAGGCCGGTTCCTTGGAAATTGTGTGATGATCACTTTTCGTACTTCGTCTTGTCGGAAATGTCTTCTACACCTCGTCGTTTTACTGTGCTGTCCACTTTGTCTGTTACTATATAAATGTACACGCGTGTTCTCTTTGTGTGCATGCCCGTGCCTGTGTGTATGCGTGAGTGTGCGTGTGCGTGCGCATGTGTTTAGACAAAGCTTGATGTCTGCAAAAAATTAAAAAAATAAAAATAAAAATAAATAAATAAATAAAAAAACGCGCGCGTAACCAAAAGAAGTATCGAGCGATTTGTTCGTTGTTAAAACTGTGCGCGCTCGTAACATGCGAGGTAACGCATTTAACGGTCGATAATGAACAGCCTTTCAACTGACGTTGGTGTTGACCGAGGCAAGCTCCAAACGGTGGATTAAATAAGCGACGAAATCGATAGCCGGACCCGGTCGTATGTGCGCAGACACCAAAGGGAATTACGATATGCTTGAAACCGAGTTACCTCGTATGAGAGACGCGATGAGGCGTGAATTCGAATTACGAGATCCCATCCCCCAAAGCCCGGTTTTGCCACAACGTGTCGAAATGGATTTGAACAGAACCAATAGTGAATTATATAACAATAATTTGTTCACTTCAAATCTCTTTTTTGAATATAATTTTTATAATTTTTTGTTTTGTAATATTTTTATTTGCTGTGGCTCGAATCGCAACCGCTACTTTCTATTATGTATAATTCAATTAAAAAAAAATCGTACAAAAGATTGATTTATTATTATTGTTTTTTCAAACAACGCGTGAATTCGATAACAGATACGTTAATTGCAATTGGAAAAAAAAAAAAAAAACAACATGTATGTCAAGCGTGCGAAACACTGCGAGCAAGACAGAACCCTCTTCTTTTCTGTCTACTGTAAAAAAATGTAACACTATCTCTTCTTCCCCTTTTCATCCTCTCCACGATCTTTTTTCTCGTATTGTTAAATTAGAAAACTCAAAGTCCATGTTAAAAAAAAAAAAACTCCAAATAAACGTGATCTTAAAACTTAGTGGTAAGAAGCGGGAAGGAGATACAACGATTATTTAGAAAGCAACAGATTCTACAGCGTGAGCTCCCCATGTGAAACGGGAACAGAGGAATGAGAGAGAAAGTGAGATAAACGAGAAAATGTGAGAGAGAGAGAGAGAGAAAGAGAGAAAGTGAGAGAGCGAGAGAAAGAAGAAAAAAAGAGAGAAAGAGAGAGAATGGGAGAAAAGAAACAGAGAAAAAGTGCCTATACGCCAGTAAATTATTATTTAGCGTGTCTAATTTTTAGACGTTTCATGCGAGTACGGGCAGTGTCAATTACAGGTTTGAAGGAACTGTGACGATGATGAGATTGAGAGAGAAAAGACAAAAAAAAAGCAATAAAGCACGGCTCCCTGATATAAACAAGCAAATCTCTTCTCGGCTGCGATAACGCGATTCTGAATTATTATTAATATTCTTGTTGTAACGAAACCAAGATAGTTGCTTGTCGAATGGTGTGAAGAGACTTCGTCTCGAAGTAACGAGGATTGATTTCCACACACTTGACGTATGATTCGATAAATGTGCGCGATATAAACACGCGACGCTCTCATAACTAACTAAAACAAAAAAAAAAAAAAAAAAAAAAAAAAAAACAACAAAATTTACATAATTATTCTTACGGACTTTTTGATATGTGTCGTTCTTTTTACATGTACGCGCGTAACAATAGAATTTCACGTAATTTCAGAAACACAACTTCCGAACTGAAAATGTGTGTGTTACGAAATTTCTCGTTTCACTAATATCTCCGCGTTCGCTTTCTCCGCGTGTTTCGCCGACTGATTGCGCGAGAGAATACATTGAAAAAAAGCGATAATCGGCACTTACATGAGCAAGCGAGGAGAAGATCCCCGCACTCTCTCGGCGGAATCATCCTCGTTAATTCGACGAACTGCGAATAAAAACGGCCGCGACACTTTCAGGATAGATGTGATATAAGGTGAATCTTACCTTACCCTATTACGCATATGTAAAAATATCGAATATTGTGTACGTAATTGTGATAGTTCTCCGTAAACTCACACAAAAAGAAAAACAATTCGCCAATTTAAAAGCGATAGCCCCCTCGCATTCTCCTCCCGTACACCCTTCGATTCTCACATCTCGATCCCGCGAGTACGACTGATATTTACAGGATATTGTTCCAATTGGATGGTCCCAAGGAAGCCGGGGAATCCAAAAGCAATAAATTCGTAGAACGGCCGTGCATCAAACAAGAGATTTGTAAATTGACAAGATGCACGCCCGATAGAATATAATAATTAGGCAGATAGTGAGAGAAAGAGAGAGAGAGAAAGAAAGTGTGACAGAATATGTGAGAGAAAGAGCGCGAAGATGCTATAAGAATAGACGAGCGATTTTTACATGCGCAATAGTTTAAGTCTCCCCAACGACATAGCCAATCACAATTATTTACGTACACACGCTTAAAACGTGGATCCGAATTAGCGGAATGTGCGGCAAAGAGAAAAAGAGAGAAAGAGAGTGCAAAAAGCAATAAATAAATCGCATAAATATATAACAGATCGAGTAAACGCTTGTAAACAATAGAGAGAATTTATCGAATCTGCTGAGCATGTGATTTTTTTTGTGTGGATTTGAAGAGTAATAGAACTGAAAAAAAAAAAAAAAATATGCGTTTTGTCACAGAAAGCGCGTCAGTACGAACGTAAGTTTCGATGAAGACGATAAAAGAAAACAATCGAGATGTGCGTGTACGATGTTTTTTTGTAATAAAAATGTGTGCAAAACGAAGAAATATATTAAGGAGAAATGACACAAGGAAGTAGAAAAAGAGATTGGAAAATGTACGTAAGTAAGCGTGTGTATGTGTGTTTTATTGAGCGCGTAAGAGAAAAAGAGAGAGAGAGAGAAAGAGAGAGATTGCGTGTGTGTGCGCACAGCGTATTGATATTTTGTAGCTTTTACTTAAGAACGCTACGTAAGAACATAAAGTTAACTATATTTATAGAGATATGTGTTGACGCGCGCGGTTATTACCGACGAAGTTATATATATCGGAATTAACTAACATAGACAGTTAATCGCGTGCACACGTACGCATATATGCATGTGTGTGGACTGGAAAGAGAGACACAAAAGAGAGAGAGAGAGAGAAAGAGAGAGAGAGAGAGAGAATGCATATTTTATAGCCGCTATATAGTGCGTTCGACAAGAAAAGTCGCATTAATTGAAAATTACGACCAGTATGGTTATCATTATATTAAGCAATGATAACGCGACGAAGTTATATATATATATATATAAATATAAATATATATATATATATATATATTATTACGATTATTATTATTATTATTATCGACACACTACTCCCACTCTATTATGATTATATTACTTATGACTTATTACTTAGTAACGAGAAAAGAAAACTACCAATAAAATATACCTTGCATGATTACGTAGGGCTATACTGCCGCCGAAGCAATACAAAGAGCAATATAGAATTAAAAACGAGCGTAATTAACGGCGTAAAGGTACTAAAGGTAAATTATATTATACCAATAATGAGAAAAAAAAATTTCGTAGATAATACACGTCTACAAAATACACGTACACGCACACGCGACACATCCACGTATGTTGTACCGAACACATATATATATACACACACAAACACACACGCGCACATATATTACAGATGCACGCGAAAATCCATACACACACACACACACACACACACGCGGCACATAGACACATACATTATGTATGGCCCTTAAACTTATTCTGACCGTAGTGCTAATTGTACTTAGCATTTACGTAGATGACACTAATTGCCTAGATCGACCAGCCTGGCTGGTACTATTTATTGCCGATCGGACTTCTTTCGACGAGAAACGTAAACGTTCTCTCGGCGCGTTTAGCACGTAGAAAGCGACGATAATAAACATTCCAGACGATTGTATTTCGCCTCCGAGGTAGTGATATAGAGTTATTGTAGATTGCTAATGTGTATTTCACTCGGTGCCTGTGACAGCTACGATCGGAATACTTATCGGAGAGATTCCTTCGGTTTTGTTCAAACGAAACCGAACAAGCTGAAAAAAAAGTCAATATCTATCTACTTTCCGAGAGCACATTGTACAATAAATTCGCTAAGTTTCGTTGTTTCAATCTCTTTCGACGTTCTATGAATTTTCGAATTTTTTGTACAAAAAAATTCGAAAATCACGTCGAAGTTCAGTTACTCGTTTAAGCGATATTTTTTTTTATGAAAATTGCAAACAACATTTAACTTAACAAGTAAACAGAACCTTATCGTTTATGCGTTGTAAAAAGAGTCGATGTTTTTTTTTTGTGTTGACGAAGATGTACGAAACTACAAAAGAGTTATTTAATTCGATACTATATCGTTGCGATTGGAGAAAATTTAATGGAAAAAAATCTCTAACCGCGAGCAAAAATGTGCAAATCACGATTGTAGTCCTAGTGACCTCGAATATACAGCGCGACGTCAATCTCGATTTCTAACGTTAATTTAATTACGGCGAATGGATGACGGAAAATCGATAATACTCGATGAGTTACTCTCGCTTATAATTCGATAATGGAAAATTCATAATTGCTGAATCTTTTCTAACGCTTGACGTCGCGCGTCGTTGGCTTGATCCGTGCGAACTCTTCAAGTCGCACGCTCTGCGAATTACCGGAAGTCTTTTGCGACGTCGAGAACGTCAATCAAAGTCGATATATTGTTCAGAATTGTTATTCGTATCGTCAAAGTTTTGCTTGAACTTCATTAACAGAGAATCACATTAACATAACAACTAATCACTCTGAGGATACGAATATATGAGATATTATAACAACAATCGATCATTGTCAAAGCGACACACAATTTCGTCCACTGCTTCGTTAATTTGTGTCCCCTATAAACAGCGTTAAAAAACTAAAGTCAAGCGACTCTCTGATTTCTCTCGTGTAAAACTCGCTTTTTACTTTCGCAAAAAAAAATAAATAAATAAATAACGATTTAACGCTGGAATAAAAGAGGGACACGAGTTGTAAATAGTTGTCATTGTCACGAAAGATTTGTTAATTGACGCAAGTTTATTAAAAATTAACTCGAAAGATGCATTATCTGAGGATCTCTGTCGATCGGCTGTTCATGGGTACCAGCTGGAACACGTAGTATTAGCACGGTGTGAAAAAAAAAAAAAAAAAAACGATAGTGACGCTAGATGAATTAGCTTTAAGCTTCTTTCTCGCTAAGAGAGAACCTATTATTATAACGAATATTTACATACATTTGTATTATTTGTAAACTAGCGCTAATACAAAACTCCAACTCTGTCCCTTGACACAACACACGCGAAAAAAAAAAAAAAATAATACCTATACAAAATAATCCACTCCCCCTTTTCCGCCCTCATCCGTCTTTCCCCTCTCTGTAAACCTGCCTCTTCCTATATACTACCGTCTAGCTCGCGCCCTATAGCGAGTGCTCTTTTTTGTAAAACTACTAGTTTGATTTATTCGTTCTGAGATCTGTAATCTTGCTCTATAACGTTTCGTCTATATAATCTCTCTGTATATCGGGCCTTTTCTCCAATTGAAAAAAAAAAAGAAGAAGAAAAAAGAATAAATAAAAAAAAGAGGAAGAGACGAGAACACGACCTTACCTATCCCGACATGCTTCTCATAGTGTTGGATGGTAACGTTACAAGACAAAAGGGAAAAAAAAAAACGTTAATTGAGCATTGTTATCTATGTAATACAACATAGGATGTTTTGTATTATATTTTCATAATAAATAGAAACGTAGAAAAAGACGTATTAACCACACTCGTGTCATTTTATATCACTCACCCTTCACCACTCTTCCTCCGCCACTATAATTTACACGCGCTCGAAACTTAATTTGCTTACAACAAATTAAAAACTATAATATGAAATAAAAATCACGCTGTCATAATGCTGTCATAAAGGAAACTTCACTGCAGTACGTATATATTTTTATTTTAAAAGTCAAAAAAGTCGTCAAGAAAGTCTAATCGTGTAAATAAATATTCTAAAATTAGTGTTGCCAGTGCTTACGTTTTTTAATAACATTAAAACAAACTTCGCATGGAGTGAAATTTCATCCATGATAGCTTTTAAGATTTTTTCATAGTTTAATGGATATTCTTATTAAAGATAACTTTCTCTCAGCAGAGAGAGAAAGAGAAGATAAAAGAAGAATAAAAATAGATAAAAATAATTCTTTCATAAATTAACACAGATGTGAATTTCTACTTTAATCTAAATTTATAAATCTGATTGTGTAATAAAAACATCTAAAATGGCAGCAACAATTTTAAAAATTGTTATCTTATTTAAAACGCAAGACGGTAGTGATAATATGGAAAATGTACTTCTATTTAAGAAACCGAGAGAATATATGTGGATAACATATATAATGTGCGTATAAATAAAAATTGTATCTCACAATCTATTTTCGCAAATGTACTGTCAGAACGAATAATCTTTCTTATTCAAGTGAAAATATGAGACGCCAGAAAAGCAGGTCTCTCTCGATCGTGGCACGTGTAAAAAGCGACGAGAAGAGACGAGGGCGGGCCCTGCTGCGAAGGGTTGCGATATCGATTTTGTCGTTCGTAGTCGATGGCGCGCAATAATCAACGCGTATAGGGAAAGTAGGCTGTATTCTATTACGTACATATATATATATATATATCTCGTAGACATTATCGGCGAAATATTTTGTGCACGTGGGATTTTATTAACCGCATTAGTGAGAAAGATTTTTGAAACACGTAGAAATTTTACACCTTGGTCTTAACAATTAAAGCACACAATGGCACAGAATGAGAAGTGAATTATATGCATGTATATATATATATATATCTCTCGCTGCGCTTCATACGTCAAATTTCATGAAATATGCCCGTCATTCACACACATATTCGCGAATTGTATTCCGCGGCACTCTCTATGAGGCAAAAGCCCGAGGTAAAGGCTTTAGAGAAATGGAAGTAGAGCAAGGCTCGTACGTAGTAGGTGGGTTCTAGTTATACCGACGGCACGTGTATCGGACTTGATGTTCAGGCACGTATTACCTGATATTCACGTATTATTGGCTCAAGCTTGAGAGGCTCCGCGAAATCTATAGAACCGGTCACGTATCGGCTCTTTCATTATAAAAGCAACAGCTTCCATATACCCTTTCGCAGCGACTAACAAGAATAAGCACGCGAACGTTCGGAACGAGCTTTTCCCTCGATCCGAAGCAAATATTCCACGCATTTACATTTTTATTCCCGCTCTTACCAACCTGTGGTTGTTTACGCGCACAAGTAACAAATGAATGAAACTTTTCGCGCAATTCTGACTGCTGTGTGTGTGTGTGTTCGCGCTTTGATCGCGCGCGCGTTTCACAATCTGTAATATCACCGCACGATATCAAAAAGATATTTGCTTTGTTGTTTGTACAAAGCATTACGAAACTTGCCTAACTTCGCTCTTTTCTTATTTATGAGAATTCTTCCCTCGTGAATACGTGTAAGACCAAATTGTATTCCGAGCGAGAATTCATCACCTGCTTGTCACTCGCAAATCATATATCGTGTTAAATATTTATTTGTAGTAAAAGTGAAACCATTTTTCACACATATTTTCAATACGTACAATACAAAGATACGCAAAATTTATATAAATAAATATATACATAATCTATATGTATATAAAATCATAAAAAATATATAAAATCTATATATATACATAAAATTTAACAGGTGAGATAATACATATATTATGTAAGAACCTGTCTTTTTTATAATTCTAAATTTATAATTTGAATAAAAAATATTTCCGGATGATAAAAATATCTCCGGATGTTTCATAACGTGCTGTTTTCTCGATACGGCATTGTTTAAATATTTTTAGTTAAGAAAGAAGGTAAGCTTTCTTCAACCTCTCACATGTTCCTCTTTTCCAGCAAGAACAAATGATGACATTCACTTTGGAAACGTTGCGGAATTAATCACAGCTTGTAAAACCCGCAAACAACTATACATACACTAAATAAATCGCATTGTTGGTGAAAGGAAGCGGCGCCGCTGTGTTTACATGTGTATGTATACATGCGTGAGATAAAAAATTATATTGACTACTGAATATAGAGGACGCGGTTTTAACGAACAATTCTAAGAGAGAAAAAAAAGAGAGAGAGAGAGAGAGTTAGTCCGGAGATTAAACATATCTCTCACACTACTCGCAGAGTCACCGCATTTTTTCATTAACTGAAATGCATATTTTCACGGTGCATTTAGCGCAAAAAAAATAGAAGAAAAACCTCAGCTTCGCTCATTTTAAATATAACTGGTATATTTTTTGATGATATACTTTTTTACACATTTTTATCTTTATTTACTGAATATTTCTCGCATAATTTTTAAAATCTTAGAAAATAATTTTGCGCAGCAATTAAAACTTTACATAAGACAGAACTATATAGCCTTATACAGTTATATAAATCTATACAATAATAATCTATATATAATATATATTTAATAATCATAATGAGATGTAAAAATAAAAGAACGAATACTCAATTGTTTACAGTAGAAATAATGAGGCAGCGAATAAATCGAGCGTCCGCTCGTTAAATGACAGATCGAGTACAATCTTTATCCGTTTTTATTGTTTTTTTCTTCTTTTCAAATTATCTCTTTCTTAATGTACATCGTGCATCGAACCCGCGCGTGGTCATAGTTCGCGCGCGAAATAAATTGACGAGAAGAAGACTTCGGGCTGCCAGACGAGAAAGTGTTGTGCACAAAGTGGCGCAGTGCAATCCGACAAAGTTTGCGTTTAAATCGTACTTAAGCATTCAGAAACTCGGCTTTTTGTGAGCGACGATGCTCGGAAGAGATCGCAGCGATATGGAAGAAATCACCGCTACGTTCTCATAAATAATACGGCGTGTCACCTCACACGGTGTAACAGCGACCCATGGGAATTTCCAGGAACGACATCAAGTCACTCAGCGAGGAAAATCTGGTACGTAATGCCCGAGAGAGAACGAAAGCGTGATCTAAAAAATTCAAAAACCTCCGAAAACACATTTGCGACACACAGCGTGTGTCGCGTTCTCAAGCGACGTAATAAATTCACGCAAATAACGTAAATAATAAAATAAAGAAGTAGTAAAAAAAAGAAAAAAAAAACCATACATATGCACGCGTGAATATTTCGCTCGTTCAGACGGGACCGAACTTCTGATCTTCTAATTCCGTGTGCGAAATGTTTGCTTATCACAAAGAGTGCATTCTCAATATTATCACAAGTTGAGAATAACAAGGTCTCACATACAACTCTAATTCAGATGTGAATACAAGTGTGCACATGTAGATTTAGATCGCCTCTATGTGGACTGATCAAACACGCGAAATGTTTGCAATCCCTTGTATGTATTATTTCAACGTCCGCGTACAACTATCACACGCTGATCGTTCGCGCTCCCAACTAAAATCTCTCTGGCGTTATCACGACCGGAATTTGGGTCAAGTACACGCGTGAGAGATTTTTCAAGTACGAACTAACACAGTTTATCAATTGTTTCACGCGAATCTAAAAAAATTTTACCGATTACCGTGTGTTGAGAAAATGTCATTGTATAAATTTGAAACGCGCGCGCTCTCTCTTAAATTTTATCATTTATTTATGTCTCACAAGAGTACCTTGTGTAATATTAAAACTTTGTGTTTTTTTTTTTTTTTTTTTTTTTTTTTTTTCAACAGAGCGCGCTCACTGCAATCGAAGAAGGTAAGCCTTCACTTGATCTTCGCATGTATTAATAATATCTGTGTCATGTATTTTGACGTGACACCGATATTAGCTCAGAGAAAATTAGTTCTCTGATTAATTGCCTGGCCGCGC
>NW_018020601.1:410783-547737 GCF_002006095.1 Pseudomyrmex gracilis
TTTATGTCTCACAAGAGTACCTTGTGTAATATTAAAATTTTTTTTTTTTTTTTTTTTTTTTTTTTTTTTTTTTTCAGCTGAGATGCCCCACAGCAAACGAAGAAGGTAAGACTTCACTTGAACGTCGCATGTATTAATAATATCTGTGTCATGTATTTTGACGTGACACCGATATTAGCTCAGAGAAAATTAGTTCTCTGATTAATTGCCTGGCCGCGCAAACGAAAGATAAATAAAACGCTCTTGTGTATTCGTCGCTCGTTGTGTATTGCGTCACACAAATGTCTTAATATTCACAATATAAAAATAAAACTTCGCTAATTGCTTGACAAATTCATGTATCACATTTCTCGCGAATGTGTGTATTGATTCGGCCTTGAGACTGATTGAAAATTGTTCAACCGAATTATTAGGATGAGCGTGCGAATGTAAATACTTGTATGGCAAAACGGTTAAGATCTTTTACGATCTCTGTTTGCGGTGTATCTCCAGGCGCCGCGTCGCGATTTCGCGGCGGCACAGACTTGACAAAAAAACTTTCCGCATAATTACCCCCCCTCTCTCACATTAGAGCGAGAAGTCGGCCTCTTGGTGCAATAGGTGCGCTTTGTTTGTTCTCGTGATCTCTCCAAGATCAAGAGAAATCGAAACCGATATTCATTGTTCCGAGAGAGGAGCAATGTGGAATCGCGTTCATTGCCGTTCATTGAATCGCGTAGCGAACAGTAGCGACGCAGCGACTACCGTGGTGGTTGTGGCTCTAACGCGGTCGGAAGAAATTCTCTTTTCAAATTTCGAGAAACAACAGTCGAATTTTTGACGAGCAAGCACAATTTGTTTTTTTTTTTTTAAACGAAGCCGGATCACTTAAGGTCGACTTGCGTAATCGAAAAAACGATTCTGCGTGAACGATTGCGCGAGAGGACACAGTCGACCGCGTCTGAATGAACATGAATTAGTGACAGGAATTTCTGACGCAGTAATAACAGAGCACGTTTATCACGTATAATACATTTATATGCTTTTTTTTTTTTCACAATTTCCACCTTTGCCCCGGTTATTTCGCTTGTTAACATCCAGAACATCTTTTCGCGAAGAAGACCGAGGAAGACCGAGCTCTGTCGTGAGTACATAGGTATGGAGAAAAAACACATTATTTTAATTATTAATTATTTTCCGACTTCACACACATGTGTACACTCATATTAATTAATATATGTTTTAATATACATTGATTTTTTTCAACAGTTGTTCAAGTCATCACATTTACTAATCTAGCGCTACGTTAGTTTTTTTTTAATGATTTCACTTAACTTGTGATTCCTGCGTAATGTTACTTTAATAAGTTCGAGATAATGTAGAATAATAACGTCCTAGAAAACATTTCCATTTTATCAATGCGCATCCTAGTGTCAACATACATCTTGACGTATGATTTAGCGTTATCAGGAATCAACGCGAATTTCACACACGAGTGTCGCACAAAAATGGCAAGTCACGAATCTTGTTTCGTAAAACAACTTTGGGCATATTCGAACATATTTTAGCTCAGGCTGTTACGTATTTAACAAATTTTTTGTCAAAAATAAAAACTTTTATACGCGCGCACATACGTAATTTGTAACACCGCGCATTTGTTGAGAAAATAGATAAATCGACGAGTGTAACTTGTTATCACACCGTTTGCACCGAACGCGTAACGCGAAAAGTCCGATAGAAACCTCCTCCTACACTGGCGTAATGCATATCTGTCCCGTTCACGCGATCTCTTCCGTCGTAACATGCGATATCGCGGCTCTGACGATATCAGCCTGAAAAAAAAAGAACAGCACGCATTTAACAGCATTTTATCGTCGATCGCGAACGAATTTTTGAATTCGTTGAAATTGATGCGAAAAGCGCTCGCGAGTTTGACGGAAATAGCCGGCGCGCATTATGTGTTCATTTATCGCCGTGCGCACCTGTTTCGAAACCGCACACGGGTGTGTGTGTGTGATTAATTAATAACGAAGCGACGTTTGACGCGAGCGCGGTGAAGTTCGAGCGACTCTCTTATTCGATTATCGACGTCGCCAAGAACGCGAAGCTATTTTTTTCCGCTCTTTTTCACTTTACACACAGGTAAAAGTTATTCGTGATCGTATGTAAGTGTGTGCGCGATACAAGTCAATTAAATTATCAAATCAAATATCGATACGACGCGATGCATACACGAATTCAACGCGACTTCTTCTCAATGTTCTTCTTGTAACGTATAACTTTATAAACTTTGCTTCAAAACGTTAATCAAGTTTGCATTATCTTCTCGCCGAGTGTAATGACCTAAAGCGTGATGTGTGTAGGATGCGTGTCATCGTATCCTCATCATTCGACATTCGTGTGATTTTTGTGTGTTCAAACATTTCTTCTCTTCTCCACTCGTGATGCACATGCAATTGATGATTCCTAAGCGTGTTTATCGACATGATGATACCAATTGTCTCCTCTCTCTTTCTTCGTAAGCTGCTTATTTAACACTACAAAGCCCAATTATGTGTGCGCTCGACGAAGAAGAACAATAAACTTCAATAAGAGATATAAGAATCATCAGATAGACGCGCATTATCTTTCAAAGAAAATATTGAATCAGGACACCGACCAATTACCAGACTACACTAACGCGTTGCATGCGCAAACGCGTTTTAGTTATCAGATCCGCTCGGTTCGTGAAAGTCCGCAATATTATATCGCAAGTAGACAAAGCTACGATACAATTCAGAATTTAGAACTTTTCAAGATACGTGCACATTTCGAGATATTCGCGATGACAACAGGTAATCCGATACGCGTATCTGTTAATTATCCTAATCAGCAAATTATAATATCGTGTGCCATATTAGGAATAATCGATTATCGTTGAGAGAGAGAGAGAGAGAGAGAGAGAGGTGAAGTATAATAATTAACAGTTCTTGTTGATTAACAGCAGTTGATTGGCAATAATTAGTAGATTTGTTGATTATTTTAATACCTCACAATTCTGTACGTGTTTGTAATTTCTAAGCGCGCGAGTCGCAATTTGACTTTTTCTTAAAAAACAAAGCATAACATTTAAATATTTAACAACGTAACTCGCGTCGAGCGTTCGAGTCAAGTAATATCGCTACGCAACATATGACACAAATAGCAGTAGTTTACCATATTTCTTCGGAATCGCGTGCCAAGTGGCGAATTCAATTCCCAAACGCAATTCTTGTTTTGATTTGCATCGAACAAACAAAACTCGCGTTCCCGAATTGAGAAAAAAAATTCGTAAAATACATTGCACGTTCTTTCCGATTACGTCGAACGTTTGAAATTAAGTTAATTTTGATTGAAAATATGATTAAACACACGATAAGCGCGTGATATCTGGTAATGTATGCGTAAATATCTATACATGTAAACGCAGATTTATTTTCCGTTTGACATGACGGATCGAATGGATTTCTGTTTTTTGGTGTTTCTTTATGTCTGATTTTTATAATCAATAGTTATAAGTGTCAGTAGCTATAATAGTTATCGAAACTTTAATTATCAGAATTACAATATTCTACTGCAACAGTTTCGACAAAGAAATATGTGTGCAATATTGCACTTTTCATATTTACTTCAGTATTCGATTTCATATTCACACTTCAATTTTTTTCATATATACTTCAATATTCAAATTCAATAACTTTTTGTTCAAACAAGAGAGAAAAAAAATCTCATTGTAAAATACGATAAGGAAGTTGGAGTCCCTTTAAGTTGAAACTGTTTTTAAAATCGACCCGTTCAACGAGAGCGGCCAATGGTAATGACCTAATTGTTCTAATAATTAGCTCACATCTGTGCCGAATATATACATATTAGACGCGCGCACATGTAATGAAATACGTGATCTCTTGTCAGTCAAACGTTACTCGTTTCGCAGACTACTTGAGCGACGACATGTCGACGACTGCCCCGGAATTGACGGTCAGACGACCGGTCTACCAGCAAGACGAGCTTAATCATTTGTGCAAATACGTAAAACCCAAGAGAACTTGTAAGTATCGTCGTGATCTAACGCGACCGGCGAAGAATGTAGACGTTTATTTTCCTTTCACCTCGCTCGCCTTTTACTTCGGCGCGTGCGTTTTCCAAAAAAAAAAAAAAAAAGAGAACCGCTTCTCCACGTGACAATCCGCTCGAAACTGCTTATTAGCAGAATCGATTGATCGATTGATTAAAGGAGAATGCAAGAAATTCTTAGACGCAAAAATCACTTCGAAAAGTAAAGCGACACTTTTTTTTTTATGCGAGAAAACGTTTACAAGATCGCGAGCTCACAAATCGTCAGATGGAGAGAGACGTTTTCGATAATAAAATTCAATTTCGTAGATACCGACGTGATTTACGACGAATTGACTCGAAAGACCTTCAAAAGCGGTATAAAGTGTCTTAAATTAAAGTCTGTCTTAAATCATCAGAGAAAGGCAAAACGATCGCGCATGTATTGTTATCTATGTTTGCATTTAAAACAGTTAATATAGAAGACGTACCGTGCGTTAAAAAAAAAAAAATTAATGAATTATTCCGATGTTTACCTCGCGTTTAATTTAATCGAGCATAAATTTGTCGCTCTTTTAGTTAGGGGTGAGGTGTCGAGACGATGTAAAAAAATCAAACCAATCGCTCTCTTGAAGAAAACAATACCGCTGACCGACTGGCTGTTTTCGTACGACTGGAAAAACAACGTTTTGGGAGACATTGTTGCCGGAATTACCGTGGCTGTGATGCATATTCCGCAAGGTACGTTGAACACACTGTTAAGGACAATAAAATTAAATGAAGAATTTTCCTCCGCGAAATAAATGTGAAATCGATAAGCGATATCTCCAAGGAGAGATGCTAGAATTTTCGGTTCATACCGCCGAATATTTTATAGATCGCCAGGTATATTCACAGATAGACTACAACTCTGAAACACACAAGGTTATTATGATAATAAGAAGATCGACTTTATTGCTTTTCGTATAAACGGTATTATTATTTACGATCTGGCCTGGCAAAAACCCGACTGAATGTTGAAATATCGATGTTCGTTTGAAATTTAGTCGAATTTATAGTCACTCTCTTTTCTCTTCATACACACGTAGCGGGGGTTTATATTTTTATCATTCACTTTTTGTCTCTTTAAATTACTTGTTTTACAATAAATTTTATTTTCGTTGAGCAAGAAACATTAAAATTGTCAAACTGGAGAAAAAGAAGGGTTAAATAAAAGGGTTGAATATCAACGTCATATGTTTGCAGGTATGGCGTATGCAATTTTGGGCAACGTTCCGCCGATTGTTGGTATGTACATGGCTTTCTTTCCGGTTTTGGTGTACTTTTTTTTCGGCACATCCAGACACAATTCTATGGGTACGTATCTCACAACATATATAATAAAAAACAAATACACAAATAATACATGCTCTATATAAAGCATCTAACAAAAAATCACCGTGTTTGTTAGAATGATAAAATATATAGACAAAAAATTAACATCTGGTTAAGCTGAACCTGTGAAGTTTTTATTATCCGCGAAATTACATTCGATGTTGATTCAAAACACAGATTTTTGCAATTCTAATAATCGTCGCTTCTTTCAAGGTACGTTTGCTCTCATCTGCATGATGACCGGAAAAGTCGTCACCACATACAGTTCCGTTACGGTTCCGACAAATATCACGTCAGTTCAGAACGGCACCCTAGCATCCAATGTGAGTAACCAGTACTCGGCGGTGGAGGTCGCAACGGCGGTTACGTTTACGGTTGCCGTTATACAGGTAAAACTCTGCATCGGACGCACGCGCAATTCAACAATAATCGTTTATTTTTCTACAAGATTAAACAACATTTAAAACAAGTTTAACTAATTCTTTTTTTTTTTTTTTACATTTTTCCGTAAAATGTTTGCCGCACCTTTCTCCCGTCCCGTATATATATTGTATAAAATTTGTTCGTTACACGTTTTTACTCTTTTCTGTTTCTCCTCGTACCGGCTGGTCCGTTTTAATTATTATTCTCGCTGTTGTGTGTATACGTCCTCATACATATACATTTCGCTCTCTTGACCTCCCAACGACGTCACTCAAAATCTCTCGTCTAGTTAGGAATGTACGTGCTGCGTTTGGGCATAATCTCGTCTCTCCTCGCGGACAGCCTCGTGAGTGGATTCACGACTGCAGCGGCGATGCACGTGTTTACATCGCAAATAAGGGACCTCTTCGGGCTGAGCGACCTGCCGCGACGCAGGGGCGCATTCAAGCTTATTCTCGTGAGTAACAACTAAATTTTGTTTGGCCCCGTTAAATATTAGTCGAATCTCTTCTCTCGCTCAGACACGCATCGCTTCTTCATCCTGTTTTTATTCCTTTATTTTTTCCCTCCCCTCTCCTCCTCCCCTTTTTGTCATCTCAACAAAATGTTTGCACTCGGCAAACATTTAGGTAATCGTGGCGAACGCTTCCTGTAGATATTCCCGAGCAATCAAGTTGTAATTTAAAGCGTCGAGAAAGCGTTGTGCAACGCGCACGCACGAAGATTTACATAATGTTGCAGAAGGTCACGGAAAATATTTTTTGCAAACTTTCTGTTGTTTTTTTTTTTTTTTTTTTTAATAAGCTTCTTACAAACGTCTTATATAAAATCTCGCTTCCGGTATATGTAGTTTTTGCTAAGTTAGATCTTTAAGTTATTATATATATTCATAGATTGTGTCGTTTAATTATTTTTCAGACTTACGTCGACATCTTCGACAGTCTGAACGACATCAATACAACTGCTATAATATTATCTTGCGTTACCATCATAGTACTTATGTTCAACAATGAAATTCTCAAGGTTGGTGATATACGTTATGTTTTGAAACAAAGTGTAAAATAAAAAAGTAGAAGTATATATAAACAGATATATGTAAATGTTATGACATTTCACTCACGTGTGTGTTTTGCGAAAAAAAAAGAAAATATCTTTGAATTTCAGCCAAGAGTTTCAAAGTTGTGTGCCTTTCCAATTCCGATAGAGATGCTCGCGGTGATAATCGGTACTGTAGTTTCGATGCAAATGAATCTCGCGGATACGTACAACGTGATAACGGTTGGCCACATACCGGTGGGGTAAAGTATATTTTTTCAAATAATATTCAATTAATTTTTTTTTCGCAGCTCTTAGTCTCGCAAATTTCAAAGTAAAATTTAATTCAAATATTACCTTTGACTGTGTTAAAATTAATTAATTTGTTAAATCCGAGTGGGGGAGAATATATTTCTCGACAAAATATGTACAACTCTCCGACTCTTTCGATTTCTCCCATAAAACATCAAAAGGTTTTTCAGAGAACAGAAATCTTTTTCAGATTGCCAGTTCCGTCGGTACCGCCATTATCCCTTATACCTCACATTTTAGTAGACAGTGTCGTAATTACTATGGTCGCTTACACAATATCAATGTCCATGGCGCTGATCTTCGCGCAAAAAGTGGGCTATGAGATCGACTCCAATCAAGAATTAATGGCACAGGTAAATTTGAAAGTAACAATATATTTTAATTAATATACATATTGTTTTTTTTTTTTAATTACATTATAATCGAGATGTATTTTCGAAGCAACAATCTCTCTTTCTTTGTTTTTTATAAATATAATTTGTTTCTATCACACACATTCGCATTTGTAATGTGTGTCTTTTCAATATCTGTTTTAATTTAATTATCTGTTTTCAATATTATATGATTTAATTTAATTAATAATATGTATGCGCGCGCGTAAAAACGTAATATGTGCGAATCCCGTAACAACAAAACGAAAATATTTTTGCAGGGTTTGGGAAATCTTGTAGGTTCCTTCTTCTCCTGTATGCCCATCACGGCTTCGTTATCCAGATCGTTGATTCAACAAACCGTAGGCGGACACACGCAGCTGGCTAGCTTGGTATCGTGCGGAATTTTGGTCAGCGTATTACTGTGGATCGGTCCGTTCTTTCAACCCCTGCCACGAGTAATTTATTTTCTCATTCACGATCACGCGGAATAACAAAAAAATTCGCGTCGGTATATAATTAATGTGACTTCGATGTGTTTATCGAATGCGGTACAGTGTGTCCTGGCGAGTATAATCGTGGTGGCGTTGAAAGGGATGCTGATGAAGGTCACCGAGTTTACGAAGTTCTGGAGATTGGACAAAACGGACGGCGGCATTTGGGCCGTAACCTTCGTCATTGTAGTTCTTTTTGACGTCGAGTACGGATTATTGGTCGGCATGCTTCTCTGCATCGGACGGCTGCTTGTTCTCGCAATGCGACCTTACACTTGCAAACTGGCTCAAGCACCCGGCACCGAGCTTTATCTGGATGCCAAGAGATACAAAGGAGTATGAAGAGCTTGTAATTTGAGCTACGTTCGCTTTTCTTACTCGCTTGTTTTCTTTTATCTTTGTTGTTTTTTTTTTTTTTTTTTTTGTAACTATTTTCAGACCGTGGAAGTCCCTGGCATCAAAATCGTCCATTATTCCGGCAGTCTGAATTTTGCGTCCCGACAATATTTCCGCGAGGAAGTTTATAAGATAGCGGAGTTGGTGCCGCAAAAAGAACTGAACAGGCTAAAGAATGCGGAACCCAACGACGTTGCGCCGGGAGAAATTAAAAAGGTGAAAATATAATTTGCAAAAGTACAATCTGCAGATGTAAGCACGCGTAAGAAAAAAAAATGCGAAAAACCAAGTGCTTTCGTGGCTGAAACGGCAAGGCAACCACGCGAATATGAGAAGTATTCTGCAACTTATGCAGCCAAGTATTTTTTTCGCAATAGTTTTTCAAATTTTATAAAAAGAAAAAGACGAAAAAAAAAAAATACTCGTTCGCACTGACACTATTTTTAAAAGTTCGTGTCTTATTTTTATTTTACAGCTGCACATTCTTATACTGGACTTCACCGCATTGTCGCATGTCGACTTAGCGGGCGCGAATGCACTGCGAAGTATTGTGAACGAATACTGCAGTATAGAGGTGTCCGTTTATATTGCAGGTTGTTCCGGTTAGTATGCATGTGTTTATTGTAGCTTGCCCCATTGTGAACACGAATTCGCATTTGCATAATTACGATCGAACGTACGTTATAATTATATACTTCAGACAAAATTTTGAAGTTATTTATACGCGAAACATCGAAATTAGTTTTTGAATATTCAGTCGACTACTTTCTGCCAACTCTCGATATCGATTTGCAGGTCCCGTGTACGAGAGAATGAGAAAGTGCAACCTGATCGAACAGAACGACAATCATTTCTTCGCCATGTTTCCGACGGTCGCCGACGCGGTACATTTCGCGCGTTCGCAGACCGAAATGCTCACAACAACTTCATGGAGCACTCGAATCTGCGACGAGAATGTCATCAGTAGTCTTTAACACGTTTACGCAACTCCAATATCACGAGATAACGTTCATATGCGATAATGTATTGAAAACAAAGCGGATCATCATACACTCCACTTATTTTATTTTCATATTATATGGTCTTTTGGAATTAATGTAATTTTGCAAACACATTGCTTCGTATCTCTTTTGTCGATCGTTAGAATACTATTCTCCAATTAATTTTTTAATCATTTTTACTAGTATTCGATGTATTGTATTTTTAAGAGCTTTCTTTCTCTATTATCACACAAATATTTATACGCCTTCGCCAATATTTATTTATACTTCGCACCGCTTTTTTATTTATAGAAGACATTCATCAATAATGATAGTCTGCTAACCGAGCGGTATATTATGTTTATTATAAATTTTCATTTATTTTATAACTAAGTTTTATTGTTAATGACGATCTCGAATTTTGTATTGTCACAACAAGATCGCCTTAGATGTTGGTTTTTTTTTTTTAAATAAACGGAGATGTCACATATCTTCTTTTGTGGGCAATAAAAAAAAAAGTTGAACATATATCTAGTTAGTGTGAGTACACCGATTTTAATTTATTTCTTTCGGGTTGAGGGGAATCACAAAGCAACGCCGCCATGTTGCGTGACGTTATTTTCTATGACATCATTCCGTACCTCCTGGCTCACCAATCGATTTGCTATTATTCATTGTGTAATTTAATATCTATCGACGTGGATGCAATTGTTACCTTTTGGAACACGACCCTGAAGAAACCGCCAGTAATATTTTTTTTTTTTCGCTTCGCACGCGAATGTGAAGTAATCCGCGTATAATGTGTGTTTGAAACGTATCGACACATCTTGTCGCTATTCGCGAGCGAGTTTGGTAGGCAAATTTTCGACATACATAGCTGCACGCGTGATTTATCGATGTATCACATCTCGAAATACATGAAAGTCTAGGACGCGCGCGGGAACATACACAAGAATGCGTGAATTGAATTTAAAAGAAGTACGTACGTACATACATACATACGTAAGTAGGTATCGTAAGTGCTTTTACACGTGAAATTGGCGCTAGCAATACAAAACGTGTGGATATTATTGGAATCGGGCGTGTGTGGTGGTTTTCTTTGTTTTAGATGTCGCGGCCGTTTTAAAATTCGCGCCACATTGACAGTCGGGCACGTGGCGTCGCGTCGGGACTTTCGTATTCGCGCATTCGCCGCCGGATACACACGCACGCTTTTGTGTGATAGTTCAGATCTGACAGGTGTATCGCGCGTTGGCACGTCGTACAGATTTTGTTTATCATGAACGCGCTAGTGCAATATTTCAAGTCCATTCCAACGCACATGGTAAGCGGCCGAAGTCTAGACACTTGGTTTGAATAATTAACGCGCTTCTTTACGCGCGACAAGTCGAAGATAAGACGAATTTTGTTTTACGTGAGGTTAGGTTGCGGAATGTAACCGTATGTCGTGTAACTCTTAACACATCGCGCGGTATTATCGGAAGAATTTGCAATTTAGATACGTGCGAAACTGTGTCTGCGCTACAGTTGTTTACATTTCGAAAGTTTTTTTTATACGCAATGCGTATTATTCACGCAAATGTGAAAAACTTTTATGCGTTTACATTCATCATGTGTTATTTGGTTTTTGTAGGATTATGACGGCCAAGCGAGAGCAGAAAGACTGTCGAGGGTAATAATAACGTTGTTTGGTGTAAGTTACGTTTTTCTAGAAGAGCTTGAGCTTGCATTTGTTATTAACAGTTGATAATTTTTTAGTACGAAATGTCATGTATTGTGTTTGCAGGTAGTCGGATTAATATGGGGATACATTATTCAACAATTCTCACAGACAATTTATATTTTGTACGCTGGCTTTGCTCTAGCTGTGATGCTCACCGTACCTCCGTGGCCCATATATCGCCACAAACCATTGGACTGGCAAAAACCACAGTCGGAAGCTCCAGCTAAATCTAAAAAGAAGAAATAAATACAAAATATTAATTTTAATTATATGAAAAAAAACAATAATTTGCACTGTGTGATGAACTGAAATCGAACTCATGTGTTGCCAACAAAATTTGTGTTCGGCAACATGAGTTTGATTTCTGTAAATAAAAAATCCATACTTAATCTATATTATTTGTTCTTTAGCAGTTATGAGATAAACAGTTATGAATGTCATTAATGTGAGAATAAGTGTGATTGTGGAGAAGATCACATGTTTTTTAAGACATATGTAAGACATATATGTTATCTGTACTTTGTTGGTTGGTATACAAATAAAAGATACATTTTTTAAAAGCTAATGATGTAGCTAATGATAATCTCTTACATTTAGTGCCAAAATAAATCAAGAGAACATTTTTTAAATTCGGAGAATAATTAACTAAAATTATTTTTAAGAATTATAAATGTGTGTTTATTTTAGTAGATTTATATATTTTGTCTCAAAATATTTTTTACATCTCGTCTAATTTTCGATCAATTATTTGTTTCATTATTATAAAAAATATATGGCAATAAATATTATATATATATAAAAGATATATATATATAATATATATTATATTTTTTTTTTTTTTTTTTTTTTATGGCAATAACTTATATTTGCTAATACTTATATTATACGAAGGTAAAAAATAGATAGAAAGTATAAGCCGTCAAGCGTACGTATAATCAAATAATTACCGAACATTAAATTGCTTCAAGTTACAGATGGTTACGTAAGAATGAAAAAAAGAGAGAAGCAACCGCGTAATCGTGTTATACCTGCAACAATTTTGTATCGGGCAATAGCTTTTCTCTTCCGCAACGGAAACAACTCTTATATAATCGCTTGTGCTCCAAAAACGGTAGAAACCGTTGATCCGGTCTCACCGACTTGTAAATCGTCCGTCAATTAGATGTTCTTTGCGATTACGGACACACCGCGTCGCACTCGGTTAAAACTCGTTTGGATCCGTTCCAACGTTTGACTTTCATCGATCATGTTTTCCATTTTCTCCGGTCACAGACTCTCTGACCGGGGATCATCATTTCCCTCAAAATTGCTAATTAGCTTTCGCAAAGTGATTATCATTTTGTATAAGAGTGGAATATAAAATACAAAAAATAAATCAGAAAAAAAAAAAATAAAATAATATTAGATAAAATTAGAGAGAATAGAAATGCAAATAAATAATAAATAAAATTAAATAAAAAATGCAAAAAGTTGTAATTTATACGATACTTTCACGCTGTATCCGCTGGATTTTGGCGGTTATGTAATAATGTAATCGTATCTTCATTATATTACAATTCGCTGTTCTTGAAGTCACGTGCACACACGTATACAACGGACCATAAATTAAAAGAAGAAATCGTATTAACGATACAATAAGATAAAATCGTTCGGAACGTTTTCTGCGGTAGTTCTTACGTAATCAACATACCGGATATGTATTGGTGAATTCATCTGAATGCCTTAAATCGTTTTTTTTTTTTATGTTTTATTCCTTCTTTCCTCTTTTTTTGATTACACGCTTACCTGTCCCGTACGGAGATACGTAAAGTTGTGTGTGTAAGAAGGTGTTACGAAACACTTTCTCCCTGTATGATGGATATTTTAAGTATGCAACTTGTACCACTTCCTGTAACAGGAAGGCGAGTCCGATTGGAAAAAAAGTGGACGTAATTGCAGCGGAACATACAACGTATAACACGGTCTCGATCGTTACCTTGGTCTTAACACTGAGTCGTTTATCTAAGCGTAGCTCCCGCAATTGGAGATTAGCAAATGAAAGCAGGAAAATTAGCAAAATCACAGTAGTGATCCACGCGCAATTAATTATATCCTGAATGTTCTCGTTGAGTATCAAGAAAATAACCACAAAACACATTACGTTTATTTTAAATTTTTTGCTGTCTGATGAAGAAATATGATTTTTAATAAAAAAAAAACTTATGAGATAAATTTTATTTTATGAAAAATATAATCGTCATAACATGTGAAAAATCTTATATTTCTAAAATTAGAGATTAAATTAATTTTTATATAGTTTTATTATAAATATATATATATATATATATATGAATAGCGTGTGTAACACATATGCGATTTGAAAATAATCAATTTATTTAGAAAATTAAACCAAATTGTATATATTTGTACGAAGAAATCCAACACAGCGTAAAATTATACGAGTGCAACGCACTATTTATTTACGTTGCGTTTCAGACAAAGACATTTCATCATCGTATTTGCAAACTTTCGCTCTGATATAATTTGCTCTAATGTTATTACGCGTTTAAGCAAATCAATTTGAAAGAGAAGTGACTTTTTCCTTAAAAATTCCTCGCACGTATTTGGAAGATCGAGATGTTACATCACCGGCAACCACGATTATGTGCTCTCTCGTGTCGCGTTTAAGTAATAAATTTACATTTTACAATTTCACAAAATTCTGATCTTTTTTTCATCGAGATCGATTGAGAGACAGGTTTCACTCCGGAACTAGAAGTTGTTTCATCGAAGCAACATTGCGAGAGAAATCGGCTCATAATTTATTAATACAAATCAATATGTTCCCAGCAAACACAGATTACAGCTATGTAACATGGATAAGTCAGTGTTTGAATTTACTTGTAACTACCCCTGGAGTTTCCTGAACGCTGCGCGCCGCTCGCTTTTCCTTCATTCTGCTTAGCTCAGCGATCCAAGTTTCGTCATTTGGCGGTAAGACGTGCTCTGGTACTTAATCGTATTAAGTGGCAGTTGCAAATAAATTCACGAGCATTGTTTTTTGTATAAACTTCAAAACCAACCTTGAAATCGTGATTCATAATAGTCGCGGTATCAATTTCGGAATTAGAAAAAATTACTAATTTGTTAGAATACGTTTTTATTTATGTTATACAGTATATATCAAACATACAAAGTCGTATACCGTAACTCTTAATGATGAATGCGACTTTAACACGTAATCAATGTCTCAAGAAATATTTCATATAGATCTAATTAAATACTTCAGAGAGTCAAAACATACAGCGCACGTGTAATAAAAATATATTGCGTAGAAAAATATGTTTTGCTTTGCGTGATGTAACGCCGATTTCCTGTCATATTTTTACACTAAAATTCACTAATTTGCAAGTTAACGATGGAGTTTATTACGATGTTTTCGGGTTTCTCGTGCACACTCTCACTTTTATCCACTCTTGTCATGAAAACATTTTTTTCCCCTTCTCTCGGTATTTTTATTTTTTTAGATTAAATAATTAAAAAATATTTATATTAAATAATTGAAATATCTTTGCGTAATTAATTAATTTTAAAACGATCGAATGAGAAAGTGAGTAGAGTTCGGTGTTTCATTACATGATCGTAAGTCACATCGCATGTCACAGACACGTACACACACACACACACTTGTATACAAATTTAATTTTGACAAACAGTGGTTTCTCTTCAAAATATCTTAATGTTGGAAAAAGTTGCTCTGCTGGAATTACGCGCGCGCGAACGGGATCATCCTCGCGCGAGGTCCGATTCGCACTCGAGGCGTCGCCGTCGCTCACACATATCGCACGCACATCGTCGAGTTACGCAGCATCGAAACGCGAACGTAACGCGAGCCTTCGCGTTTCCTTGCTTTTACGTAACTTGTGATCCCGAGCCATTTTATTCTCCCACCCTTGTGCAATTTCACCGGGTGGTTTTGGCCAACGCGGTCTGTCCTTTATAAGCGGACATCCCCGACGCTCAAAACAGAATCGTGCCAACACAGTTCGTAAACGCACAGCACGCACAGCCGTCGCACACGCGAAATTAATTTTTTTTTTCCAAAGTAAACTCAATCGACACTGCCCGCCCAGTCGAAGATGCACTCCTACACCGTAGCTGTGAGTGTTTTTATTATAATATATATACATATATAGTATTTACGTATTATTATTTGAAATTTTCAACTTCTGAAGTTCTCCGACGATTTTGTGATTTCTTGTGATTTTGATATAATGCGCGTAAAATTATTCGAAATCGAGTGTGCGCTATCTTAATTTTGCAAAATTTGTGCGCGAATATTTTTGTGATCATACAATTACTGTGACATAGTTTTTCGCAATTTCTGTGTAACTTTATTGTTAATAACTATGAGATAAATTTACGCTCATTGTTGAAAAAATATAGATGTCGGGTATATATTGTTGAAAACAATTAGAAAAATATACTTTATATAACGTGCAATTTTTCTTATATTTTTTTTATATACGCGTGAGATATCAAATTAAATATTTAATTTTAAATATCTATCTAAATTTTACTATCGAATTTTTTATTTTATTACGTTATTCAAACATTTCTGTATACGCGCATTAATAACGTTATTAACAACACACCGACAAAGCTCTCAAGAAAAAAGAAAGAAAGTTGACTAAAAGTCTTGAATCTAAATGAACGCGCGACATTTATTTACGTACGATACTTGAAGTAGAAGCACGCGCGTTTGCATCGCCGCTGTGCGATAAAATGAAAGAAGCGGCGAGAATGATAAAATGTGGATAAAAAAAAAAAAAAAAACGTCGCGCATTTAAATGAAACTTGTTTACATTTGTTTTCGATGTTACCAAGTAAACCGCGAATCTCTCTCTCTCGTGTGTTGCAGTTACTCGTGTTCGGAATGATGGCCGTGACTTTGGCAACGCCAATTCCAGGTCATCATCAGTAAGTAACTTTGTTCATATTGAGAATTACTCGCTACAAAAAGTGTTTATTTTGCTTTTAACGAAAGCATTGCATATACCTTCCTCGTTTATCTGCTAATTGTGTGCAACTTCAGTGAACATCACGTTATTCACGTGCCCTATCACGTACACACGGTTCATCATCATCACGTGAAGAAGATACACGTGCCGGTGCATCACGTCGAAAAGGTTCACGTTCCAGTTCATATCCCAGTGCATCATGTCGAAAAAGTACCAGTACCCGTACCAGTGCACCATGTTGAGAAAGTACCTGTGCCTTATCCGGTTGTTGAAAAGGTTCACGTACCCGTTCACGTACCTGTTCACGTACCCATTCACAAAGAGGAGCACGGTTGGCTGTAGAGACAGAGCACTTCATCTTCTAGCTTTAATTGTTTTAGGTTCGTACTGTTTATTTTTACCAAATAGAGAAAAAGAGAAGACAAAGAAAAAGAGAGAGTGAGAGAGAGAAAGAGAGATTGCAATTAACGTATTAAAACTAAAGCAAATTTAAACTAAATAAATCTAAGATATATATTATTTTTAAATTCAAAGAAAAAAGAGAGAGTGTCGTATAAGCGGTCATTATCAATACTTTTAAATTTTTAACGTTTTTATGTTAAATATAATGTGTAACATTCTCTCTGAAAGATAATAATTATATACTTTCTTAACAAATATAAAAAACGATTTTTAGGTTGTTATTAACGTGTAGACTCGAGTAATAAATAAAATTCACTAAACTTCACTTCCCGGTTCGGATCGGATGATAAGAAGATTTAGTCAGATTTATGCGCACACGCGCATAATAGAGGAACATACATATACAGAAGAAAAGAAGAAAACTGGTCAGTACAAAATTACTCGAGTACCCGTCTCTTCATGTAACATTTAAGGAGTTAAGGAGTTAAGAATTTAATGTAAGAACCAAATATACTCTGTATGCACGCGTGTGTACTCAGAACAAAGCTTAAAGTTGTATATACTTTGTCACTATGTTGAGTCATTATTTTATATAATAAATATGTAAAAAAATATTTTGTCTTGTTTATCAATATATTTATTTATATTTATAAATACTTATAAATACTTCTTCTTCGCTAAAAATACAGAAGTAACAGTTACGCATAAATTTCTTGCTTACATTTCAAAAATGTTCGCACAAATGAGAGAATATTCTAGAACAATGAAATATAATCTATAATATATAAATATGATTTAGTTTTGCAACAACAAGCTCAACAATAACAACAAATCAATAACAAAGAGTCATCAAAATAACAACAGTGATACAATTAAATAAAACTCCATTAGCGAGACGAGTTCTTTAATCATAAGCCGTGAGAAACGAAGTAATTTACCAGCTGTCCTCGTGTTCGTGATGCTCGTGATGATCGTCTGATTTGACCGGTATGTAAATTTTCTTCACATGCGTGTGATGATGCTTGTGGATGAGATGTGGCACGTGAATGATAAAATGCGTGCTGAAAAAAATTTTGCACTTTGTCGAATTATTTTCCATCGCATCTTGTGTGAAAATTCGCAATATATTTTTTAAGAAAAATATAAAAAAATCAATAACTTATTGTCAGCAAGACAAAAAAACAACATTACTGTTCGTCATGGTGACCGCCAGGATGAGGCATTGCTGATACCAGTGCCGTTGTAACAACCAGCAGCAAAAGAAACTAAACAAAAAAAAAAAAAGAAAATCTTTACATAAAGTGTCATAAAAAAATCTGCTTCAAAAATTTTAGAGATTGCCGTGTTCTCACACGTCTGGCGCTTCGCATGTGTCAAAAAATTATAGCTAGCTGACACGCCCAGTTTATTTTCTCAAAGACTCGGAACATAAATTACAGATCTTGTCTTTCACGGTAACGACTGGAGAAAGTGTATATGTATATTTTGATTATACACGTTAGCTTTGTTGAAAAATTAGAAATATCACGGCAGTATAAGCAAGCGTCGGAAACATCGCAAAATTATAGATATTAAAAGAAATTATATCATATATTACAAAGTGTTCGAAAAATATTTGTGAAAATCAGTAAGAACATTTACATAGAAAAGAGTGAATTAAAATGCTTCTCTTATCACACGTTTATATCAAGATTCAACAAGTTGCGTTTATTAACTTTTTTTTATCCGTACTATCAGTATTTACAACAACAATCACTAAACAAAAAATAAAAAGGACATCATTATCTGTGTGCCATTAACATGTGAACAAATCATCTCTCTTTCGACAAAAAAATCGCTTTATGACGCACGATTAAACAATCGGAACGGATCACTGATCGGATTCAAATATGAGACACCCACGTGCGTTCCGAAGTTGCTCATGCTTGTGCCGTATGCGCGAAATGTATATGTTTAATTCTTCCGAGACTGCGACCAAGCAATGACTAAGTATTCCTTTCGCGATCAGCCTTATAAACAGAAACATAATCAGTGAACGCACAGAAAACAGTTCCTGAGAGCGCACCACCTTACCCCACCTGGATATTTACTCTCACCTGAGCGGTTATACGAAACCTCACGTACGGTTTCGCCGCATTATTTTAAACCGCGATTTTCGCAGTCTTCCTGTCGCTACTTCGACGTTCACGCTTCACTTAATGGGCGTCATACTCGGGGCGCCTTTCCCGAGAGCGTAGTCGCCGTCTACAAATTATTCAGTTCGGAAGTGTCGAAATGCACCGGAAAAAGTGAAGTCGACTCGAAACTCTCCGATAGAATTTCTCCTTCAGAAGGGAAATCGATGCATTATTTTCGCTAACAAAGCAATGAAAGCAAATGAGAATATCACACAACAACAGGAAGTAAAAAGGCGTATCATAGCAAGATGTATCAGGAAGTGTGAAGAAATTAAGGATTTGTAAAGGTAATTATATTGTATCTTCATTAAAAAACGAAAATATATATTCTATCGTGATCAAAGAAATCTACTGATTTCACTAGAGATAAAAATAAGTATTTTTATCTTTTAGTGAAATCGGTTTCCATAATTCTTTAAACATTGCTTAAGCAAATTACGTTAGTTCGTAAAAAGATGATTGCGAAAAATCCTTTTTCGTCATTATAAGATCTTAGACTCCGTCTTAGACGTATGGTTCAAGTTTGACACACAGTAAACACTCTAAATAATGCTTACTCACAAATCTTGCTCATCATAGTTGAATAATCGATTCTCTGCTCTACTTATATAAACGTTACGCACAAAGAACTTGAAATATGTAATATTAAAAATATTACGTTGTGTGGCTTATATAAAAACCGATGATTCGTTCGTTATGTTGCATAAGTTTGTAATCAATGTTTATTTTATATGTTTAATATTCATTTCAGTTTTTTAAATTTCAACTACGTATTTGATAATATTATATAAGATAAAAAACTTTTTTCTCTTTTTTTCTAATTACTTGCGATTACTGTCTGTTTTTATATAGAAGTTAAATATTTCTTTTTTATATTTTTATTAATTGTTTCTTAAAATAATATACATCGCAAATATATATGATTTTGTGAACGCAAATTATAGATATATTTGCGCTTTATTGTTCTTTTAGTTTTTGTCTTAATGTTCTTTTAACTTTACGCGCGCCACCGTCTAATTATAATCTTATGTTTATCACAAATAGTTTTACGAAACAATGAGCACAAGATCTGTGTATATTTAAGTGTTCCGCGTACATGTACGCGTATATGCATATGAGTGAAATCGCGTCTCGTTTATCAAACGATTAGTTCTTTCACTTTTCCGCTTCCACTTTCCATTTCAAATTAATTCAAAGTTAATATATGATGTTTTACGATCTCATAATTTGTAATTTCACTGCCAGATGTCTTTTAAAACATGCCGCTGATTGAAGCATCTATAAAAAAAAAAAATCATCTCAGTGCTCGTTAAAAAGTGAAAATTATATCTGACACATTAGTAAGTACGAGTCATTTAAGATTGATGAGTTTTTTTTATTATTTTGTATGAATTAGAGAGAGTATAAGAATACTATAATTATATTTATATGTAGTAGAATTTTTACTTGAAAAGATATACCAATGATATGAGTACTTTAAAAAATACAGGTTAAAATATAGTAATTATAATATAATAATTAAAATAAATATAATAGAGCACAGAAAAATTGTGTACATATAAAAAAATGCGATGTTTATTCTTATTAATTTAAAGCTTGTATTTACAGTCAATATATATGAACGTCGTATCCAATTGTACCAGAAATACAAGTAAGCACGTTGGGTTGCATATGTTCTGGATGTGTTTTTGAGAGAATTTCTCTGTCAGCTTTCAATATCACTAGATATTTTATAGATCTGAGTATTAAAAATATTTTCGAAAAATACAGTTACGAATAATTATGTTAAAATCTTTGCAAAAGTTGAAAATAATTATCATTTACAAATTATAATTGTATAAAACAAATATTAAGTATACTATGTGTGTTTGTGAATCGATTTGAATTGTATGAATACGTAGTAACAGGAAATGCGGGAAGAGAGGTAATACATATAATATACTAAAAAACATATAAAAATTTTATTGAAACATAACATTATAATATAATATATATCCTATGTACAAATTTTATTGTATATACAAACACAACATATTGTGATCAACATGCACTCAGATGGGTAAATCGTAATCGGATTGTATTAACGACTACGATTTGTGTAAGCAAGGCACGTGAAGATTCAACGTGAGAAATGCGTGCCAAATTTGACAATGAGGTATACAAATATATGAATATAATCGTATAATCATATGAGTTATGGCGATATACGCCTAATAGTTTTTATCACAAACTAGTTGAAGTGCTTTGTAAGCTTCAGAAGTCACTCAGGTTATGAAGTTATTTTGGTGCTATTATTTCTTAACATATCGGTAACAAGATCGATCAAATTTCATATTCTGAATAATATTTTATGTAAGTTGTTTAAACGTTACTAAAATTTTGATTTGCTTTGATACAAACACAATTTTGGATGCATTTTCAGAGAACGTTGTTCCGTAATTATTTTTCGTGTACTGTTTCATACGTTTGTCGTGTAAGTCAAGTCAAGTTGACATTCATTTAACTAATTGTGCACTGCAAATTAATTTTGTAAGCAATCAAGTTGGAAAAAATTGTCACATGTCGTTGTCGTACGCATAACGTCGAGTTGTGTCAAAACATAGTTAAGTTAAGTCAGATTAAATTTGATGTAAGATGTTTTGTTGTCGCAATATTGTCTCTTAGAAAGTTTACGATAATTATTGATTAAACTTGTCAAAAAACATTTAAAACAGTCTAGAATATTCGAGATAACAAAAATCTCAAAACCTAAAAAAGTATTTGTGAAAAATAAGTAAAACAATATTATTACTGTTATTTTTCACTTTAAAAAATTCCGTTGATGCAAACAAGTTCTAATAAATTGTTAAATTGTGAAAAAATGGAAATCATTATTAAATATCACACTTATCGATTGTTACACTATAATAAAAGTGGAGATTATTGTTTAAAAGATATTTCAAGTTAAAATTTGTATCGATCAATTGAAATAAAAACCAATATGCACGGCTACTGGTGTCTGTATTGCACATTTTGCGCAACATATTGGTCACAGCACTCTTATTTCTTTTTTTTGTGGTAACCGGAGAAACCACCGCCATGGCCTCCGCCGTAACCGCCGCCGCCGCCGCCGCCGCCGCCGCCGCCACCACCATGACCACTCGAGTAAGAATCGAAACCACCGCCAGAACTACCGTAACTGCTTCCACCGTGTCCACTATAAGATATATTAATCAAATGCGCTTTGTAAACGTCAATTAATATCAACATACGGCGATTCTCAGTAACTTAATTACCTGCTACCAAAGCTAGAAGAACCGCCAAAACCGCTAGAGCCGAAATGATCATCACCACCAATGTCGTGTCCGCCGCCAAATCCGCCTCCTCCATATCCGCCGCCATGACCGCCTCCAAAACCGCCGCCACCGCCACCGCCGTGTCCTCCGTGCTCGATAATAATACCGCCTCCTCCGCCACCTCCATGTCCGCCACCTCCTCCTCCTCCATATCCACCACCAAATCCGCCGCCGTGTCCACCTCCGAAACCACCGCCACCGCCGTGTCCACCTCCGAAACCGCCGCCACCGCCGTGTCCTCCGTGCTCGATAATAATATCGCCTCCTCCGCCACCTCCATGTCCGCCCCCGAAACCACCGCCATAACCTCCGCCGTGTCCACCACCAAAGCCTCCGCCGCCGCCGTGTCCACCTCCAAAGCCGCCGCCACCGCCGTGTCCACCTCCGTGCTCGATAATGATACCGCCACCTCCTCCGCCACCTCCATGTCCACCTCCGAAACCACCGCCATAACCTCCTCCATGTCCGCCTCCAAAGCCGCCGCCGCCGCCGCCGCCACCGCCATGATCATCATGTTCTATGATAATAGCGCCGCCGCCGCCACCTCCGTGACCACCTCCAAATCCACCGCCGCCTCCATACCCACCGCCACCTCCGTGGCCACCTCCAAATCCACCGCCGCCGCCGTAACCACCTCCGTGTCCACCTCCAAAACCACCGCCGCCACCACCACCATGGTCATCATGTTCTATGATAATAGCGCCGCCTCCACCACCTCCGTGACCACCTCCAAATCCACCGCCACCTCCGTGGCCACCTCCAAATCCACCGCCTCCACCGTAGCCACCTCCACCTCCACCTCCATGGCCACCGCCGTGATCTATGATGATATCTCCTAAAAAATTATTATAAATTATGTTGAACTGTTTCTTTTTAGACACACACACACACAAGTCAGAACAGTAATAAAGTAGACTAATACAAATATTATATACAAGTCGATCTATTTTCTTTTTATTACTGTATTACTTTTTTTTCTTTGTAAAAAAGTAATATAATAGACTTATTTAATGTTTAGAAAGAGAGAAAATATGTGCAAACCGAAAAATGCACAGATCTTTCTTTTTTACATATTCAGCACTATATTTATTGTGGTATAATCAAATATGAAACAATGCTACATAAAAAACAAGGTGAAACAAAAAAACTATGTTTGAGATTTTCTCATAAATATTCATGATCAGGATGCATCGGATGCGTGGTACGTGATAGTAAACTTTCTCGGTATTCGAAAGCGAAAGGAGAAGGTTTGATAAAAAAAATACCTGGTCTACTGTGTGTAATGAAAGAGTCACTGTTCGGTTTGCAACGTCATTGCGCGTAATGAAATGAGGAAAGAAGAACAGTAATTCTGACTACACACAGGTTGCGCGTTTGAAACAATAATTTCTCATACATAAGAAATGCGCTTCTTAATAAGTATGTAACGGCGAAGTGCAAATTCGGTGAGGGGTTTTAGCAAGACTTTTAATATCAACCTCAAACCCGTAGAGTGCAATTTAAATTTTTAGAAAAGAATGTTTAATTAACACTTCGTTGGACTAGAAATCACAGCAGACTATTTAATTACTTTTTATTATTCTGAAACTCATTATATGTAAGTGAAGCACCGGCAAAATGACAGCCTTTCCTTTCTGCCGTAATTAATACGTGTGCATATATTATTTCGCACTATAAAATTTATAAGCACACAGGAAGTTAATATTAATATTGAGATCTCGTTTTTTCGCATTTTTCTTCTCAAGTTAGCACATTTCGTCATGAATTATTTATCAAATTTCCCAGAACTATTTTATAAGTAATATAAATAATAGATATGTTATTTGTTTAATCAAATTTTGCTTTGAATAAAATATTTCTTATCGTGAGACATTTCTTAGATAAAAATGAAAAATATTAAAAAATCGATATATTAAAAACAAAATCTTTGTAAAAGACTTCCTCGATGCACTACGGAATCTATTCGTTGAAACGTAATGGTCACAACTCGCTCTTACCTCCACCGTGGCCACCTCCGAAACCACCGCCACCTCCGTAACCTCCACCATGACCACCTCCAAAACCGCCTCCGTGTCCGCCGCCAAAACCTCCGCCGTGGCCACCTCCTATGTCCCCAGGACCGCTGATCTCTATGTGATGATCATCACCTCCGCCTCCGTGACCTCCGCCTCCGTGACCACCGCCCCCGCCATGATCCTCGTACTTAATAATTTTTTTTTCATCATGCTGCACTATCTCCGGCACATGTATTCTTATATGTACGCTAAAATATAAAAAGTGTATTTAGATCAAAAAGTGCTGAAATGATAAAAAATTTTATATTACGATAGAAAGAAAAAATACTTTTTTTTTAATTTTTGTATTTAAAAAAAAGAGAGTAAATTTAAGAAACAATGCGAGTGCAAATTCTCGTTCTTTTTTTCTCAAAAATTAACAGGACAGTATTGCAAATATTTCAACGTGATTAAATAAAACTTACTGTTCATGTCCGAAAGTTGCGAGGCCTACTGACAGTATAGACGCAAGAATGATGATTTTTATCTGTAAGTAAAAGAATGAATTGATAATTCTTATCAATATTTTCTAATCGCACGTGAAAGAGGGTAAGGTAAAAATTCATGTGTAATTATCAATCGTATGTGCGCAAAAACTCTTGATCGCGACGATGTCTCGTACTATATGTACAATCACGAAATTATTTTGCAATCACAGCTTTAACGAGAAACAATTCCGTTCGGGAGTCACTTTCAATAGCATAGATCGCAAGAAATTTCTGTGTATGCAATTTCTCTCAGATCGAACAATAAACGACGATATAAGTTTTTATCCAGTTTTAATTCCTTACGGCGTATTTGGGCTCCATGCTGGTATCTAGGACACGGACGGCAACCTTTTCCCGCCTCTTATCCCGCGCACAATTCACCGCGACGACCCGGTACACACTGTCATATATTTGCGGCCACTGTCTTACCTATATATATACCAAACGGGAGGAAGTATCGAAAGGACCAAGTGGGGAGGAACGAAGATCGCGGTCTACCACCGGAGGTGTAGAAACACTCCGAAAGAAACCGAGGTGAGCAAAACTGGTGAGCACACACTTGCCGCACTTTGTAACCATATGTACTCGTGTATCAGGTGATGCTCGATACATGTGTAAGCGCATGTGATGCGTTTCTGTGAAAACGAGAACGATCATGACCCACACAACTTCGGTCCTAGAGAAATTCGCGTCTGGGCTTTCTCAATTTTGCTAACATATGTATTAAATCGATATTCCCGAAAATGGCACCAGTTGCTGCCGGCTACGTTTTTTAATAACGTACGTTTTTAATAACGTGAGTTGCATCAAATTTCGAGATTAATATTTCACGAAATTGCACGCGTGTGTATGTTTTACACGCGTAAGATTTTAGAAGAATTTTTAGAAAATAAAAACAATTTTAATAACGAGCTTTATTAAATTTTGAGATTAATATTTCACGAAATTTTAAGGAATATTTTAAATGCGTAAGATTAAAAAAAAAAATTATTTAAAAACAAGAACAAAATTTAAATTTAATTACAAAAATTTTAAATTAATTAACACATTGCTCTTGTTGCGATACGATTTTATTTCAGAGCATGTAAATTAATCACATACATGTGTAAATTAACATATTAAATTAGCAAATTAACATGTTTACCACAACTCGGAATGTTATTGTTTTCTTCATTGTTCATGCAAAAATTTCATTTCATTTGTGTGATATGCTTGTTGCGCTGATAGATACCACTTTACAAGCGAGATGTGCGCGCGCGTTGTGAGCAGACACAAATAAACGTTTCAGTATCGAATCGGAATTATTACCACTGTCGGCTCTACTCACTTTCCCCGCGATTTCCAGAATAAAATTAACTGAAAAATATGATTGATGAATATTTCTCTGAAATCTTTTTTTAAATATTTCAATCAAACAGATAAAACATGCCTTTACATTATACGTCGCAAAGAAGAAAATCAGCTTCTCTGTGTCTTTTTTCTTATTATTATTAGAGTTTACATTTTCTGCAATTTGTTTTGAGATTAATATTTATGTGCTATTAAAGTTTTTTTTTCTACATGATAATTTCTCTGATATAAATCTCAATACGCTATATTGTTGTATGATAACGTCAATACGCACAATATCGTAGAGAGAGGAAACACTTTTCGTTATAGAAAAAAGTACATACACGTATTTATCTTTAAATTGTCCTTATAAATATATAAACATTATTATTATTACAATTTCTAGAAGTCCATTAATATACGTAAATGGCTCTTTAACTTGTTAATTATTGTCACGTCACTTTAACAGGCGCGTCGCTCATGCGAGACTCTAATTATATACGTATTTGTCGTTTGATCGGAAAATTGCATTGATAACAAGGTTTTAATCGGTCATCAGATACTGGTTGCTAACTGGCTCGCAAACGCGCGTAATATTAAATGTAAATAAATACTCTCACACAGTGTAAATCTGCGAGAACAACACGTGAATTCTTGATTTTATACGTAATTAATGAAAATCGCAATTCTTGCGCAAAATAGACACACGTTTACATTTCATTAGAATTTTAAGTTTCCCTGCGCTCTTCTTTTGCTTTCGCCGAATTTAAGGAAATGTTTCACCTCGAAGATTATTACAAAATGTGTCACAGTTCTTGCGCCGTGTTACTCATAATAAATGTATGAATCCCGCTAATTAGAAGAGAGATCCATGGAGGAACATTTTGTCTCTGAGAAAGAATCTTGTGCGTATATATCATAAAAAAGAAAAGAAAGTGTACACTTTTCGCGGTGCTTCATTTGTTTTTTACAACGTTGCGCCAGAACATATGAGTTATAATGCATAATTTATAAGTTAATAAATATTAAATTGCGAAGTGTCGCACATTTCTAGATAAGAAAATTATTAATTCTAATAATAATAATTAAACTTTTATAAGTTTATTTCAACAATTTCACACCACACGCCTTATTACTTTTACATGCAAGTTTCTTTCTTGTGTAATTTGCAACATACATTTTTTCCGATTGTTGCGCTTAGAAACTTAGAAAACGCGATAGCACTTTTCGATACAAAAACAATCTCATTTTAAGATATAAAAATTTCTTATGTTACTCTCGTTCTTTCTCGCGTATGAATTCCTTCGGCAACAAACAAGCTTTCTTAGTAAATGTATTGCACATGTTTGAATTTCTTCTCTCGATCGAGTGGAACGCCCGTAAGGTGAGATAATTGAACCTTTTCTCATTGCTGCTACAAGATAAATACTTAGAACACACATTGCAGAGTGTTTTTTGCCTTCATTGCTCGTTACAATATAACGATAATTGTAGACAATTGTGTGACTAATAATCCTTTCGCTTTACCATCATTTACTTATCGTCAATGAAAATTATTGGGTTTGTGGTCGTTACTCGTTCTAGCAATTGGTTAACGAGTCAATTCTTGTTTAATATATTCAGATGTTTCAAGGACATTAGAATTTTTGCGTAAATCGTATAAGCATGAAGAAATTACTAAATAATTTAATATTTGAAAAAAAGTAAAAATCATTTTTTAAATAATTTTTTATTTTTCCTAATTCAATAGTCACACGTGTGTGTATATTTTTATTAGTTTAAGCAATTAAATCTAATGTGTGCATAAAAAAAGATCATCAAAGAATTTAAAGTCTGTTTTATAAAAAAAACTTGAAAAGAATATATGAAGACAATAGAAGCGGTATATCTTCAAGCAATCTTTAAACCTTCAACTTTCTCGAATCTTTATATTTCATCTCAGCTGATTCATGTGTAATCTTTAAGTGTATATGTGTGTCTGCGTGTAAATTCAGATTCTACTACATTCATAGCAATAAAGTATCAACCATACTCGAGCGGCTTGCTTGGATTTAATCACTGGAAGATCTACGTCGATGCAATCATGTGAAAGCACAGAGTGACGATTTGTCTTATACTTCTCAGCCGGCGTTAATTATTGCTAGGGGATTCTCTGTACAGGGTGTCCTAAATAAACTTTTTTTTTATAAATCTATTGATCTGTGATTTTCTTTTAAAAACATCGATTAATTTAAAATAATTGTTTAAATTATTGTCGATCTTGTCTTTTATAATATTTTACTCGTCAAAAAGTCTTTGTTTTTATCAATGTAGAATTTGAGAATTAAAAGTAAAACATTAAGCGCTAAATAACATTATAAAATTAATTATTTTTTAAATTCTTTTATTAAAATTTTTGTGCAAGGATATAATTATTATCTAAATAATNATAAATTATATAAAGATATTTATTATATATATTAATTATGTAAAATAATTATACAATTAATAAATTATATAATTATTATCTAAAATTCAAGCTCTTAAGAATTAATGTATAAAATCACGCATACACGCGTAAACTTGTGTGAGACACAAATAAAACGATCTTCATTTAATATTTTGTTTTTGTAAAAAATTAATCAAAAAATGTATAAATGTGAAATGATTCATTTGATTTGCGGCACCCTATATACGCCTGTGACGCTATTCTGCATTTGCGCGAGTATCTGCCGTATGGGGGCAACACGTTAATGGATTTCGTACACACATGTACATCTCGCGAACGGACTCTCGTACAATGTAGTAACAAAATAGAAAGTCGCAGGAATACACGGTAGACGAGATAGGGCGCAGGGAAAAGGGAGAGTGAGTGAAAATAAAAGGGTGAGAGCGAGAGCGGGTAAGCGGAAAGAGGCGGAAGCAATACGTACCGCGTCGCGGGGGAAAAAGACAGTTTACTCGTGGCTGTGATAATCGTGAGAGGCTCTCCCGTTCGTATTGTGCCGCTCCTTATCCTTTCACTCTTTTCCTTTATCGCATTTTAACTCGTACGATAAATTCCGCGGCGAAACACTCTCGGCATCTTTTTTTTTTGCCGCGAATTGTTGGCCTTGATTTCCTGCCACTGAAACGTATTTGTTATATCATCCGTCGATTCGGAGATACGAAATTACGCTCTGATGATTCTCATTTTTCTGGACGAAAAACGCTCGAATCCGCTCTCCGATTTTAATGAAGTTTCGATTTTAACGGACTTTTTAGAGCGAGCCGAAATAATTATGAGGCGTCGTTTTCGCTTCTGATGATAAATTGGATTCAGTAGTAGTGTGTGCACAAAATCTGTCTGTCACTTTCTTTAAAACTGATCTTGAATATTGAAGAATAAAGAAATTTATTTCATGTCGTAAATTGTAAAATTTGTCAAAAAATTAAAGAAACAATTTAATTCATACAACGTGTAACTTTTATTTATACATAACATATTATTTATACATTGGGAAACAAAACTATAAAAATATGATGAAATATTAAATGTGTATTTATAGATCGCATTTTTCGGAAGTGTTAATATTAATTGGTTAATATTAATTTTCAACAATTTTGATATTATTTTACAACAATATAAGCCGTTACAACATTATAAATCGTAATGAATATTGTATGTTAATTAATCGCGATAAATGTTTTATGTCGCTAATATATCAGAATATTACACGTTTCATACGTATGTTTATTCCTATAACTATATAACCGACTATCAAATAATCATAAAATGTGATTTTATATACTTTGCAGATAATAATACATTAAACACGGTATTTTGTCATTAGGCCTTGTCATATTATGAATGTCCGCGACGATATTTCCATCTTTTTCCCGCACGAACGTTTTGCAGCGCAGCTTTGACGATGCTACTCGGCCGACGACATCTGTTTCCTTTCACAATCCCGCTTCCTCGAGAAACTATGTGAAGGTGCACCGAACGACCTTACTAGTCAAGATCAAGATCAGCCTTTCGCGGTTGAAATTAAAGCGCTGTATCGTGACGCGCGGTGACGAGCAATTAAACACGTGATATTCACATGAAAAAAAGCTTTCGAATGGACTGATGCTGTAATTAAACAACAAAACTTAGAAGCAAGTCATAATATTAAATAAAATTAAATAAAATTTCGTATATGAAATATATACAAATTAAACATTCGATACGAATTTTTAAATTAAATCTGATTCGAATGTGTTCAAATTTATTTAAAAAATGTATATACTATATGTACACACTATATGTATAAAAATTTACAAATATATTTAAAAATATATTTTGCAAAAATAAATGTTCGATTATCATAATAAATATCTTAAAATATATTGTTAGTAATTCGTGTATATATGTGACTGTGTGTGTTAAAGGAGGAGGACTGTGGGTGTTGTTGTATGTCATAAGAGAAGCTCAATTGCATTCTTAAACAAGTAATTGCGTGACGTGGTCGATTTAAAAATTTCCTTCTTTGCCGTCAATCATTTATTTTTTTTTGCTGAGCCCTTTCCCGATCCTTTCACTTTCGATCTTCACATCGATTCCCTTTTTGACGATCACAACCGTAAACGATACCTATACAGCGGCATCTATATAGAGTGCAGATCGATGTGTTGAAGAGAACGTTGCTTTCTCGACTTTCAAACGTTCAACCGGTCATCGGTCTTCCAGTGAAAGTAACCGGAACGAGAGGATATGATCTTCGCACGGTGACCGTGATCCCCTAGCATTACTCTCCACGACTAGCCGGCCAATTTTTTACAGTTGCCTTCATGACCGCTCAACCATGAAAATGACTCCCATTTACGATCACTCAGATTTAACTATCTTCTTTATTGCTTACCAATGCTTTCAGTTATTGGTAAAAAAAAAAAGAAAAGAAAACCTTATAGAAACTACCACTATGCCAATTTCGCTCGCAAAACGATAGAAAGATCTCGATATTGTATACCTTTTTGTAGAATTATAAATAAAGTTTAGATAATTATCGAAATAATTGGTTACATATAGTGAACAATAAAGAAATAAACACTGTAACTTTGGTGTTACACTACAAATCTACAAGTTAGAACCGATTCTTTGTTTTTGAATTTGTTTTGCGACTGCAAAATCCACTCTTTGATGTAACTTACCGAATCTCACGAAGAAACAACAGAAATCCTAGGATTATGTAATTAGTATTTAAATGTACACACATATTCGTAAACGTACACATTATACATATCACATATATTTTATAAACTTTTTCACATTTCAAACATGTACTCGTGTGTAAATAATACTTCGTATTTAAATAATCGTCAGATATACACGCGAGTGTTTATGGTGTAACAATACATCGGAATAAGTATCTATTCCTCGTCTTTTGCATAAACAATACAACAAGTCAAAATGTATATGCAAAGTATAAGTAACTTATATAAAAATATTTTGTTAGTACGTATACTTGAAATAATTTTAACTGACGTTATGCGATCAAACGTTGTTGCAACAATGTATTTTATCGATAATTTATGTTAATTTTTATATTTTTTTACACAACTTTAAATATAAAAAAAGTAAAGATGTTGTATCAACACACATGTATGTGTAAACATATGAATGATATATCATATATGTGTTTACTGTCCCTTAATTACAAAACCATCAAAAGTGTTGCAACTCGATTAATAAAAAAGATATTAAAATTTCGAAAATTATAAAAAGCTTAATGTTAACTTTCTTAATACTATAAACACAAAGTGACATAAATAACTTAGGCAAACGTGAACAGACTGCTCGACGAAGCTCGATCGAGACGCTGTAATGTGTTTCGCAAAAAATACAAAATCACACATTTTAATTTTGTGCAAAACAAAGAAGAGGAAGAATGTTTTGATTTAGAAAATATTTTTCTCACATAACTTTAGAAGATATCCTAAACGAGATTCAAATGAAAACTATTCCCGACAAGATTGTAAAATCAAACACAATGCATTATATCTTAAAGTGACTTCGCCTATACGAGAAAACTTCTTTGTGTGCGATATAACTTCGCTAAGTTCAAATTACGACGTCATGAAAGGCGCGCGAGAATGATCGTGTTTGTTCGTGGCAATTCGTACAAAATATATACATGATATATATTCGTACGAAAGATAAATTGAACTCGTCAAAATTACATCCGCAGTTCGAATCTCTGGGATCACAGGTCCCGCCGAGTCTAGCCGTGAATTGAGGGCGCGAATCCTAATGTAGGTCCAGCCGGCAGACCTATCGCGTTCACCCCAAGCGGTGACTGCTGATACGGGGCGTGAATCTGCATTGTACGGAAATCATGGGTTGCGGTATCACCGGTGTCCTCGCGCACAGCGTAGCCCTGTTTGGACTGCGCGAAGCTGGGAGAGATCCAATCGGTGCCGGTCGGAGCACCGTAACCAGTAGGCAAACCCACACCGCGCAGCTGATGAGGATGAGACGCGGAAATCGCGGCGAAGCTGGGAGACGAGCCGGCGGCGGATAACACGTTCGGCCAGGTCTTGGTCAGCTCTTCCAGTTTTCTGTGGTAATCGTCCAGGGACACGGTGTCCCGCAACACGATACCATCTCTGTTACCGGCGATGGTGGCCGACGGTATACCAGCTGGCAATATCACGGCGCCTTGCATACCGGCCGTAGCAGCGGCGTGATTGTACGCGACCGAGGAAACGTCCTTGGCGGTCAGTCCTTCGTTGTCCCTCGCCAAAGTGTTCCTGTCCCTTTCCATAACGCTGTTGAGGGCTTGCTGGTTTCTGAGGCTGAGTTCCCTCTCGATGGAACGAGAGGCGTAGTACTTGTTCGCGCTGTCCTTCAAACTGTCGGGCAGTTCTGCGCCTCTCGCGGTAGTCTCCACGTCGGAAAAGAACGAGTCTATTTGCGGATTCTGAAAAGTATGCGTTGTAGCCGACGTCGCGTAATCCTGACCTACCGACGTGAAACTGGTCGGCGGATAGTTCGGCACGGCAGGTTGATGCGTGTACGCGCCGGCATATCTGGACAAGAAAGAAAGTGGTTGAAGTCTGAGCTGGCGTAGAAAGTAGAGTAAATGTATCAGTAAAATATAGAGTAAACAGGAACCAGTTTATTTTTCCAGCACAAAAAATATCATGTATGTGTGTATTTTTTTTTTTTTTAATCAGCAATTTATTCTTGAAGAGGATTTAATTTCTAATGCAGATATTTGAGAGAAATTACTTCTCTAATATTTATAATATTGTATTAAAAAAAGACACAATTAAAATTATAAATGAAAGAACAGAGAATACGTGAAATAAGGGTATACCTTTCGTGCACAAAGGGTAAACTGCTGCTCTTAATGTTCTCGTACGGAATGTACCCTTTGCCAAAAGAAATGCCATGACCGATGTCTTTGCTATAGGAGCGTATGTGCATGTGATTCACGGGTTCATGACCTTGATCGAAATCATTGCCTCCTTGTGGATATGGCAGCGGCCGGTATGGCTTCCGATTGTAGTAACGATTGGCGTGGCTGTAATATGAAGGACGTTGAAAGTCGTTGCCTCCGTAAGACGATTTTTTGTAATAATTTGGTGGTGGTCGCCATGACGTTTCTTGTCTTATATGTCGTGGCACCACTAGCACCACTTTTCTGAAAAAAAAAAACACATAAAATAAAAACGTTAAATTTCAACATCAAAACATTCATATATTAAATTCGTTTTTTTCTACTATTTATTATTTTTATATTTTTATTTTTCTACACAATGCATATATTAAAAAAAAGTATGTATATAGAAATACTCGTGTGGGCGTTCATTATTTTTGAAATTTACGAGGTTTTTTTTGTAGCACGCATTTAAACTCTAATGTAGAAATAAAATCTTATGTACATTTAGGTGCGTTTGTAAAACTAGGTGGAACCTAATTTTGCAAGCACAATTCTTTGAAGTCACTAAAAGTTGTAAAAAAGGGCTGTACTTTCACACATTTTATGTTCGTATAAAAACTGCACGATCCAGATTCTGCGGTATTCATGTTCCACTTTGAAGATCCTGTCTGCTTTTAAGGGAAAAAAGGTTTCCGTCATAGACGCGGTGAAAGGAAAGTTGTACGTCTACGATTTTATACGAGGCTCTTCGTACCACATTAAATTAATGTCACATTTTATTACTCAACCTGCTCGTGTGTGTTTAACTTTACAAACGTGGATTTTATCGTTAATAAAATCTACACTTTTTATAGTGCTCTAAGTACTGTAGATTATTTTCTTAAAAACAACGCACGCAGAAAATATATTTCCCAAAAATATTTTAAACTACTTAATATTTAAAACATTGATAATGAGCATTTATTATTCCAAATAACCGTTAAAACAACTTTCTTCTTGCGCGTTCTAGTATTAATTTGATAAAATCACTTAGCCTTAATTGAGTTAGAGGTACTCACGCGTGAACAAGAAGAGGCTCGCTTATCGCCAGCAGCAGAACGCAAAGGACCTGCGAACATTAAATGCTGATTAATATTCATGTTAACGGTAACGAGCGTGAACGATGAAGTAAACGAACTGTCTATTGGGTTGACAGACTTTCGCGCGCGATCACGAAAGTTTTTTAGCCGCATGTGAAATTGTTACGCACGCTGAGACACGCAATCCTGATACGCTACAGTTGTCATTAGTGTTTGCTTTATACGGTCGGTTGGTGTAATTATCTGAACCGAGAGTTGTAATTTATGTTGTTATCGACCTCGCCCTTTCTTCTATATGGTTTCATTGATATGTGTGTATAATTAAGACTTTCACACAATGAAAGTTAAATGCCATACTTCGAAATCTTTTGTGTACAAATGTGCGCAAATTACACGTTATTGATTCAAAAAAATATAAAAACAAATAAATAAATTTGTTTTAGAAAGATTATTTTAAAACAAATTAGTACACACGTAAAATATATATCATATGTATACATATTATATCGTTTTCTATATATTTTGCGATAAAAAATGTGATAAATAAAAAAAATGAACACACATGCAACACACACACAAACGCGCGCAAAGAAAAGTAAAATTTACAAATCATTTTTTTTTTTTCACAACAAAATAACATCATGTTTAGATAAGGCAAAGAATATAAATTAAAATTGATGACAAATAAATATTTTTTTTATTTACAATTTTGAAAAATACTTGCATTATTTTTAATAATAGAAAAAACAAAGAGTCAAGATTACAATAGCGAGATAAACGCATTCTTGAATTTAATGCACTGACACGCGATGTATTAATTTTTTCGAACACACTTTATATATTTAGCAAATGAATTATAAAAAATTACTAAACTATTAAAAAATTACTATACAGTAATCAAGTTGACTAATTGATGCTGAAGGAAGCATCACAACTAACGAAATATTGTTTGAATTGCAAAATTTGAAAGATTTGACTTACCGAGCACCGCATATTACCGGGTTCCTTGATTTCTTCGCCGCTTGTCAAGTTTCCGCGATGACACGTTCCCTATCCGCCCTCTCACACCGGCGGTGTACTACAGATAGTGGTGGCACAAGGGCGGTGTTCGCTCGCCACCTGTCGACCTCGTTGAGGAGTCCCTAGTCTGATCCGACGTGTCCAGTCCAGCTCGCCACCGCGAATGATCCAGATGTATTGCGGCTACCCGCGCTACGCCTCTTCTCTTTTATACAAGATAAAAAGAACATAGATACAGCGTTGCACCGCGCCGCCTCCCACCGTGAAAATGACCGTACGATCGCGCGGATGGAAATGGAAAACAGCCGACCACGCCGAGAGAATCCGCGGTCGCCTCACAGCCTCGTCCGATTTTTGTTTAGGGAGAAATCGACGCTTTCTTCATCGAGACGCGGACAAACACGACGTACGTACACGTGAAGGTGGTGGACGTATCCGTCGCCATATCATCGTCCGCGAGATGCCGCAGAATTCCCGATCCCTTCTAGCTCGCGCGCGGAATATCCGCCGGATTCAGTGATAAAGTGACGAGAGCACGACTCAACAGGTGTGTCTCATCGGTTTCTCGAAATGAGAAACAAAACAACTCACGTCGCGTGAGCTACAGACACGAACGCCAAACGGAAGAGATTGTCAAACGAAAGCTTTGGTTGACAGTCGTCTAATCGGAAAGTAGATTGATTCTTCTGATTCGCTGCCCATTCTATCATTCTGCTACCGTTTGAAATCTGTGTGATTTGTAATTTGTTTACTTACCCTTCTGTTTTTCTATTCGTGTCTCACATCTCAATTGTATCTTTTAAACAGCAGTTTCCGCAATGCGAGAACGACAATTACATTGCGTGACACGTAAGCTCTCTTTGCAAATGTCTGCACGCAATTAATTATCAAAGTCTTTTCTGCAATTAATGAGTTTCAAGAGCTGAACGGGGGAATTATGTGCGTGTTGCATATTTTTTATTTACAGCGTGTGGAATATAAAATACTACTTTAAATATAACGAGGAGAAAGATTTTGCAGAGCAAATGAAATCGAAAATCTCTTGTTTTGTCGATAACTGTTACTTCAGACAGCGACGCGAAAAATGATCAATGTGCAACGTCTAGCAACCACACCCAACGTTTGCTTTCCAAAATGCGATTAACAAAAGAGAATGCGCCTATTCGGCCAATACGATCCCAAGGAAAGTGTTCCACATTTCCCATGCTACACCTTTGACGATGAATCGATTAAATTTTTATATTACATTAAAAAATATACATTTTTGTAACGTATATATTTGTGTGTTTAGAACACAACTGTAACACGTATAATATATTTATGTAACAAATTTGTTACATACATGTTACAGCAAAATAAAACATATTCCGAATGCAATATAAATATTTTGCATCGCATTGTAAATGTATCGTGACGAGGAATGCGACAAGATCTGCAAATATTACACAAGAGTTAATATAATGCACTTTTATTGAAATTACTTCGCAATTATAATCGTGATCACGCTTAATTTATTAATTTAATTTGATAGATTCCGAAACTTTCTTTTAATTACGTTAATTGCATTAGCAACATTGTGAATTCGTATCTTCATCAAAAACAAAGAATCTTTCGTGATTTAATTGCAATTTGCGATCGAAACCCGAGATTAATTGGCAATAAACAATGTTGTTCGAACTGTTTGCGAGAACACGTATCTTTTGTTGCAAAAAAAAAAATATGAAACTCGCCGGTACGTGTTTCAATGCCGCTTCAATTTGCAATCTTATCGTCGACATTGTGTGTTGATACGATTAAAAATAAAATTTCACTGACAGAAGTAATCGCGGTTTCATATTGCTGCTGTTACGGTCCACATACACAAACCCTTTCTCTGCGCTTCGAGACGCGAACGACGACGCGTCAATTAACTCATTCACGCAATGTACTTTCTTGGCCGAATTTAAGGTTCGAGTTTCGAACTTATTGAGCGTCTCTTTAAAACCTAAAAAAATGATAAATATTTTAACAAGTAAAAAAAAAAGAAGTAATAAATCGAAAACCACGTTGTTCCTTAATAGTGTGTAAGCTACTTCATCTCTATAAAAGAGGAGATTTTATTTACGTAATAAAATTTCAGAAAGAAAATACGTAGTAATACTGTAAGTTGCGATTATGTCTTTAGTCTTAGAAAAAGGTCTAGTTCAAAAAAGAGATTTTAACAATGGCGCTATAAAATCTTGTGTAATAAACGTCAACGAAAGATAAATTAGCGATTAAAAATGCAGCTTTTCGTGATTCTTCACACATAATAAGTCCGCGAGCCAGTGCATTCCGCGAGTCAAGATACGTGATTATAGAAGACTAATAACCGCGGCGTACTTGCAATTTTTTTAGTTGCTCTTATTGTTAGTCACGCTTTCGACTAAAGCGATTTAGCAATTATCTGAGAACTTGCATTTTTCATTCTTGGGGAAAACGCAATCTTTTAAACACAAAATTAATCTACAATTTGAATATTACAAATTATATGTAAAACAATTTTCTTAAATTAGGTTTTTATTATCTGTATATAAAAATTTATTAATGCAATGTTTAGTTTAAATATTCTACTCTAAACACATCCAAATATTTCAGAATTACTTGGATTTCATATTTTTAATATTATGTATTTAATATTACGTATTTAATATTATGTTTTAAAAAAATTCGCCACACTAATCACAAGTAGCGTTGAAATGTGCACAATTGCGTGCATTTAGCCATGAAATTTAATACGCGGAAATTTCACTGCCGCAAATCTTCCGCCATCGTTTAGTTGAGGCAAATTATAACATCGAACAACAAGTAAATTGGCGTCTGTTATAAGATCGAGTGTAAAATGCGTGTCGAAAAGAAAGAATACATACAAATCGAAACCGTGTACTTTACCATAGATTTTATGTTTTCTTTCTAACGTAATGTTTCTCTAACTACTTTATATTGCAGCTTTATTGGAGAAACGTCTCGAGTATTATTGGTTCCACAAAAATGAAAAATCACATTTACATAAAAATGTCCAATACTTTCACACAACAAGTATATGCAATTGTAACGCAAAAAACAAATGCAAAGTTGAAGCAAGAATAGAATGTAAAAACACTAGTTTAGAAATTGAGTGTATTAATCTCATCAAACACGTACACACACACACGGTCATTGTCTAATAAACCATATATATTATTTAAATAATATTTAATATTTGCAAATTGAAAAAAACTAACTTATTAAAACGATTTTTAATTACATCGTTGGCTCAATACCAAGGAGTAAATTAAATACTTTCGTCATTTTGCCATAAAAAACATTACTATTTCTTTTTTGTTTAATTTTGTGAATTTTGCACTGGAAAGAGAGTTGTGTGTTCTATACTCTAAGTTCTTTTTACTTCCCGGTAACGATTGTGAGGCTTCAATGGAGCGCCGTTGGCGAAGGTCAGTAACCACTCACAAGATCGATCGTTAAATATATTAGCGCACTTTCTCAAGTGATACATTTGTATTATTCAGTAAATATGAGTTATTTTCTATATTCGATCTGTGTGTATTCATCTGTTGATGCAGAAATCAAGACGCGCAAACCATTTTCATTCAGGCGGAAATGGAAGTGACACAAACGAGTATTTACTCTGAAGTAATACGCGATATTTAACACGTGCGTAACAAGATCTAATATATTGTTTAGATTTTGAAAAATAATTAGTCTTACATTTTGTGCGTAATTTTTCAAACTTTCAAAATACATTGAGAGGACTCGTACTTCGCCGTTAAATTTTCTCTCCCTTGGTTTCACTTGGTTTTTTTATTAGTTGTGTTTTGTTTCATAGTTATATTGTTTATTGAAATTTTGTGGTCGCAAACTTAACTGACCGTGATTGAACAGTTGGTGAAATCAGTGATCACCTTTAGAATGGCACCACTTGATATTCGTCTATCTGATATTTTTCCAAAACGACACGCCATTGAGAGATTGAAACGTAACACTCTGTACATTCACTCCGACCCTGAGCCGGATTGGATTCCTTCGGTAGAGAGTTCACTGTCACGGTCTCGCGAGACTTAAGGAAAAGGATAAACTGCATCGCGTGTTACTCGTTTTTGTTTTCGCTCGAGCGCCGACACCGCACCGCATCTCGCGGCACGGCACGGTATACACATATAATAGCGCTTCTGCGCGCAAATATCCTATGTTTTACAAGATCGATTTCCCTTTCACGTTTTGTGCTGAGGCAAGCACAAATTTCGAGAGAGTGAACGGCTCTCGGTCATCGCCTTTGCTAATTTTTCGTTCACCGCGTTATCAGCTCTACACTTGGCGCGTGTTCTCTTCTTCAGGAAGAGGAAACGCGAATTCTTCTCGTTCTCTTCCGCAGCTCGTCAGTGCAATTTTCATATTCAATAGCGTGTTTTCTCGGAAAACCACATTTAGCAAAGAAATCAGATTTTTCTTTTCGTTCTCGTTTTCGAATTCTCGAATACTTTCTTTCTCGCTGTGTAATTTGATTTCGCATTCTGTCTCTTGTCAAAATATGTATTTAAAAAAAATAATGTGACATGTGAGCGAGTTTTCTTTTTGTTGTAAAAAGGTTGATATGATCAGTTTTAAAGCGAATTTACTTTTTCACACAATTCTTATTATAAAGAATTGTGTGAAAAAAAATAAATTAAGAGATCAGAGAAAGTGTGGAAGTAGAAGTGAACAGAGTAACTACTTCCTAATATTCAGCGGAGAAGCCAGCAAGAGCAAATCGCTACATGACTAATTCAAACTTCAATTTTCACCTGCCGTTACTTTGATAGATCTATAATTCATCATTTGTCGTTTTTTTTGTTTTTTTTCATACCATTAAATTGCACTTCCATGATGAAGTTTATATTGCTCATTTAAAAGACATTTGAAATCAATTAAAATTACTTTTGAACTCTGTGCTGTACTTCGCTCGTAACTCTCAAACATTTTTCTCGTGATATTTATTATCATAATAAAAATATAGATTTTATCAAATATTAAATTAAGAGAAAGAAAGTTTAACGTGTGTCTACAATTATAAGAGAGCATATGTTAAAAACTACATTAAAACTTTCTAAAATATATATTTTACATTACATATATTTGACGATGTTATCAATGATTACATCTCTAATTGCCTGATTTGTCGTTAAAAATTTATTACATAAAGATGAAGACCTGTTGCATATCCTTCTATTCAAAAGCAAATTCTTCTTTCGAAAGCGCAAATTTATCATTTGAATCTATATAGATGTGGCACAACGCAAATTTGACGGCTTTTTAATATTTAGTTTTTTTATAATACATTTATAATAAATACTAAAATAAACTCGACACAAAATAATTTCAATAATAAAAAATATAAACTATAAATAATATAATTCTTTTCTTTAAATATTATAAGTTTTTTGTTTCAAAATTTAACATGTATGTGTGTGTTCTCTTTTTATTAACAATTTATTAAGCTGACTTTCCGGAAGATGTCAGAACACGCTACACAATCCTTCCGTTCGCGCGAACGTACGAAAGACTAGTGAAACGAACGAACGAATAGCGCGGCCCGCCCGCTTATTATGATCTTGATCTTGATCTTGGCCGTTCACCTAACGTCTGCCTTTCATTAAGAGGAGGAACGGTCTCTGCCGCGGATCTAATCGACTAAGAGGAAATGCACAAAAGAAGGAAGGGCGGGGGAGGAAGGCGCGCTTCCACCCCTCCCGCTTCTGCGCGATCGGCGACTTTTTTGCCGCGAGAGTCGTATTAGACGACTCCTTTCACAAACGCGGCACTTAGGTGGCAAAAGACTCCCTTTCATTCTTATCACGTACATGTATAAAAGCGGCACGCGTGTTCACGGTACTCGTCAGATCGAAACCCGCCGCCGAAACCGAGAGCGGAAGAAATAATTCGCGTGGTTATTTCCACGCAGTTAGTTGGTGATAGTTTTTAATTTCGTCTTTAGTTTTTTGTTTGCTCTTGCTGTGGAGGAAGCTAACATCTTCCTCGTTGATCCTATCCGGGACAACGCGAAACGATGTCGAGTCTTTTGGTAAGTCGATAGAATATTATGTATTGATAATTTGATAAAAATTATGTGGTGACAGGAGTTGTAGCGATGATTTGATAGCGATAGGAATTTTTCAAATTTTCATTGACAGAGTGTCAATGTAAATTAAAACAATATAGTCAAAGTCGAATATATCATGTTCGTCATATATGATATTTTATTTTAGAATAAATAATTAAATAAAATCAAATAATTTTTGTTAATTTTTATTATTTTAGTTAAATCTTCTCCTGATCGTTTCACTAATTTGCTTAGCAAAGGCCGGAGGTGGACACGGTGGACAGTAAGTGCGCGCATATACTATGAAAAATTTTTTTCAATTATTATGGTTAAACGATTAAAGAAATTATCTATAAACAAATATTTGTGTTGAAAAACCACGCGATTCGATTTTTAAGTCAGTCGCCGTTTCTTTCGTGTCTATTTTTTTAGCAAACATGTAATCATCCACGTGCCGTACAAGATCAAGACCATTCACCACACGCACACGATCACAAAACACATACATCACGGCGGTGGCGATAAATACGAAGTACTCGGATACACCGTAGGTCATCCGATCGATCTCGGAGGTCACGGAGGTGGAGGTCACGACTTCGGAGGTGGTGGCCACGATTTCGGAGGTGGTGGCCACGATTTCGGAGGCGGAGGCGGATACGGAGGTGGCGGCGGCCATGATTTCGGCGGTGGTGGTGGCGGCGGAGGACACGATTTCGGAGGCGGGGACGAAGGCGGATACGGAGGTGGCGGCGGCCACGAAGACTGGGGTCGTTAGAGAGACTTAGTTCTCGAAAAAAACAAAAGTAATCAACACATGAGAATCTTTTGAAGCATTATTATCGGCATTGTTCTGCTCATCAGATTTATTTAGTCTTGCGTATTAATTTTATTATAGAGAAAAAAATTCTGTTTGTTGTCGTACTTACAGGGTTTTTTTAGGATAATTGTTGAAAAATCAAGGGTCGAATGTTTGTAATTATAAATATGAAAGTTCCAAATACGCCATGAAACGTAATGATAACTCAGAAGAGGCGTTATAAGGTTCGAAGTGCACTTACGATGCACTTTTACAAGGCACTTTTACAAGGCACTTTTCTTTGAATTGTCTTCGAGGAAAGAAAAACGGAAAGCCTTCGCGAATACATATGCTTGAAAGAGCTTGAACGCTACCACGCACGACACACTGCTGCACGCATCGGTGCAACGAACTCGATTTCATGTTGTTTCTTGTAATGTCCCTAATAATGCAAACTCGAGCGACTAATTGCGCTGGTCTGTTCCGCGAAGAATCCAATCGAGCATCTGTTATTTTCGACTTTCGAAAAAATTTTTGAGAATATTTTTTTCTACTTTTTTATTTCTAGTCTGAGCAAATTCTGTTAAATCTCTGACACGTTCTCTAAGCACAATGTGTATGTAAATATTGTTATAAAAAACTTGTTGTTTTCTTATATATATATACATATATATAAGACATATGTTGTATGTTGTTTTATGTCTGTTTCTTTTTTATACACTGCAGATGAATAAATTATGTATATTTTTACGGTGCGTATTTTTTAATCAATAAACTATGCGAGCACCCGTTTTTTATACTGCAAAAATAATATCCTACATACTTAGGTTTCAGTTTTTTGGCTGAAATTGTTTAGTGAGTATAATCATTTTCTCTCAACGCTTCCAGGTATACCGGGTTGCATACCAACAGGCGTACTGTAATCATCTACAGATTCGGATTCGACGTTTTTTTTTTACTTAAAAGTATTTATGTTTACAAATCTATATAAAATATTAAAAAAAAATATATAAAAAAAAGAATTACGAAAATTCGTATATTACAAATAAAAATTGTTTAAGGATTAAAAAATGCAAAGAGAGAAAGGAGAGGGATATTCAATTTAAATTATTTATAAATATAAAGAGAATATATATTTGAAAGAAGAAATAATACAAAAACATCAATTCCAATACAGATAATCTTCTTAATCCTTACGTTATAACTTTCTCGTGCGTGAAAATCAAGGAAGCAGAATTTTGCATAATGCGAAGATGCTGGAGGCAACAATAAGCAGACTGGTTGTTACGTGTAATATAGACGCTATAAATGAAATTAATACCTTAGCATACGTGGATTTCATTGCTGCGCCAACATATCCTGTAATCAGTTTTACGAGTTGCTAAAGACTCTATATAATGTTACACATTATCTATCTATTATTATCCATAATAATCATGTCTGATCGCTTTTCAATTACCAAAGTATTAAAGATAATTGAAAGCACATGTAATATTACTTTAACACATTTATGTTACGTTGTTATTTTTTACAATTCTTTCACTTACATAATAATACTTAGTATTAATTTAATATTTATTTAACATGCATTATATCATAATTGTAATATATTTATTTCTGTACTTAACTCTTTGTTCCTCAATATTTATTTTTGATAATTAGTAATTTACAAAATTACAGCAAAGAAGAAGATCGACAACTTTTTCATGAAGACAAAAATAAATAAAAAAATACTCAATAAAAATTACTATTGAGAAACAAAAAGTTAATATTTAATATTGGCACTTCTCTCTCTCTCTCTCTCTCTCTCTCTCTCTCTCTCTTCGCATGTGTATCTAATAATTTTTTATAACCACTTTTTCGAAAACATGCGCTTCTTCGCCTCGTACTTATTATTCTTGTGCTGATAATCCGAATCGTCGACGAAGTAACGACCGGCGTGTGTTTTTTCTCTCGATTCATTTTTTTCATTTTTATAGTCCTCAACGGAGTGACCACCTTCCTCGTGCTTGTTATCGTAGAACTTTGTCACATCGTTCGAGACAGTGTGTCCGATCGCGGACTCACCTCCTTTGTGATAACCCTCTTCGTACATGTGCACGTAGGGTTCCACGTCATTCTCATCCGTTTCTTTGACATTTTCTTGCACCGAGTACTGCGGAGGATACGAATATCCAATCATGTCGCCGTGTTTTCCCTTGAGATAATTGGACTCGTCGTCGTGATGCGGCATGTAAGAATCTCTGTAAAGCGGCGAGACGGAAGGATTGTTGTTCTTATGTGTCATCTCTTTGTTTGCCGCGTCGTCGTTCCTGTAACCCTCGGACAGATCATTGCCCGAATCCTCTTCGTGATTATTGTTGTAATCGTAAGCGCTCCAGGAACTCCAGTCGTGATGCGATTCCTTGTGGTACGTCTTCTTCGGCGCTTCTTCCTTGTGCTTGGGTTTCTTCTTCGGTACCGATAAGTCCGGCTTGTGTACGTGTATGAACACCGTCTTCGTGTGAATCTTGTGATTTATAATCTCTGGCACGTGAATCTTGAAGTGCACGCTGTTAAAGAAGATTAAGATAAGTCGAGAGAAAAAGCAAGAGTTTCGAAAATAAAATTTATTTCTCGTTTTCTGCACGTATTTGCACGTAAATTTTTGTCAACGATCTCAAAACTTTTGACCGACATGTACGAGCTGTTATTGGCGAATATCTTCGCTCTAGAATTTGATTAATGCTGTACACGCGCGTCGGTAGCAAAGCAAAGCGGTAAACGTCGCGAGCGTAATAGAAGTAAGCGCAACAGCGGTGCGCGCGCTGGATTAATTATCCTCGCGCGACTTATTGTAACGCGAAGAAGAGGCGTATATATTATTTTAATTTGAGAAACAACGAGTGAGAACGAGAGTGAGATTGCTCACTATGATTTTCGTTACGAGAAAGCGTAGAAAAACTCCGCGACCACATTTAGTGCCAAACGTCTTTTCACGAAAGCGGCAGCCGCTTCGCGCAGTCAGCCCGCGAAGCAGATGAATTTAAATTTCAACACTCGTGTTCAACATTCCGTGTTGCGTATGCACTTACTGATGATGATGCTTCTCGCTGGCGCTTCCGGTGTTCCACAACATCTCGTTCCACAGAATGAGAAAAAGACCGACAGCGAGTCTCTGAAACACAAAGTCGTTATAACGTAATTACGCATACACGTGCGTGTTTTTCGAATGAATTAATCGACGATTATTTATGCTCGCTCTCGCGATTTCGTTGTTGTTCTCTCGCCGATTTGAATTGCATCTGCAGAAAGTGCAGATGTGCTTATACGACTCTCGCATGACTCTCTCGAACGAATAAACGATCGAATCGCTAAACCATCCGGAGCAACCATGCGGAGAATACGATACGTTTCGTAATCTCGCGCATTTTAATCAAACGCGCATATTTGATATTTTACGTGTTCGAAGCTTTCACTCGTGTTCAAGAATAATGATTATTCAAGGCAGGATAACATCATCGCGTTTTGAGAAATCATCTCTCGTTCCACGCACACGCGAACGCTTTTGTCACTTCGAGATACTTCGTTTTTTTTAATTTTGTTCTTTTTTGTATTTTTAATAATTACCATGTTCTATCAATTGTTATCTCGACAACGAACGCGATTATCGGCGATCAATCGCGGTTTGACATCGCGCTCCCGACGATTTGCCGTTTATATGCCATCTTCGTTTCATCGAAGCGAATCTCGTGGAACGATAAGCTCAGTGATGCGGTTCACGGTCAATGATCACTTTCGCTGTTCTTCCGGTGACGCGCTTCATCTGACGATCAGGTTTAACGTCGGATAACGCTTTAGAAATTACGGAGCCGACAAACCATGAAGATACGGCCAAGTTCACTGTCGCGGAGAAATTACTTTTTTTGATTTTTTTTTATTTATTATTTGTTTTTATTAAGAAGACTCTTCCTTTGACATTTGTTGCTTCAGAGAACTGATGCTGAAAACCCGATGTTGATCGCTCTTTTTCTTCCCGTTTTTAATGGCTATGCAGCGCTCGGAATCCAATAAATCGGTGATCTTTGTTGGCAAATTATCTGTTTACAGATCGTTCTAGCTGATTTCTATAAACGCAGTGTTATAATCCCGTTGTGGTTCGTTTTCAGTCGATAATTTGAGGCTGAGAGAATCAGAGATTCGAAAAAGCTCCGAATGGAAGTAAGAGAGATTCAAACTACTATAACTAATAACTTCGAACGAAAAAACTATTACATGGTCGGTCGCAAATAAATTAGTTTTAAACTGGAAAAACATCAAAACTGTTACATAAAACAAATATACTTAAAGAACCATATGTGTAATTTACTTCAACTATAATTTGTAATCAACTAAAACTTGTGTGTAAAAATTGAAATAGGAAAATTTTTGTAAAATTTATGTCAGATTTGTATTACATATTTTAATTACAACAATATTTATTTTCTTTTTTTTTAATGCCAAAAAAATAAATAATTCGTTTTTTATAATCGATTTTCTCGTGTATTTGCAACATTAAAAAGATACGTCAATTATTTTAAGAATTTGTCTCACACGCATCTATACACATGATGGGGAAAACCAGTAAAATGTAATTTTATTTTCACATATTATTTATTTCTATAAAAATAGTAATATCACATGTTATATTACATAATATGTGTCACCGAATGCATCTAAGTGCTCGTAATAACAATCTAGTGACTGCTTTTTTTTTTAACTTGTTTCTCGTGAATTATTGCTACAATTATTGCTACAATTCTAATCTATAAAAGTACACGCATTATCGTTTTTTATAATTGTCGTAGTGTTCGTCTTCATCCTCGTGTTTTGATTCACGATGATGATGGTGAGGAATTATCTTGTAGATCGTGTGGGTGTGTTTCACATTCTTCACTGAGTAAGGAACGTGTATCACCACCTTCTTCCTAAAAGAATAACATTACAAATTAAAGATTAGATTGTGTAAAATAATTTACAGGATGTTTGAAACTTTTGACATAGCCGAATGTATAAATTAAGTTATTTGACTCACATTAATCAATTAATAACTTAATAAATATTGCAAATTGTGCAAAACACATGACTTTTCTGTTATAACTGACTTAATCTACTTTTTGAATTTTAAAAAGTTCCAGACATCCTAAATAATAATAATAATTTATGTATTTAACTCGTTTGTTGAAAAACTACACTGCTATATGTTTTTACCTAAATACTTACGATTCGACTGATTGATGCAACAACGCAAGAGCTACTACGAACAAGATACTGTACTGCAACAAAAAAATAACACATTAGTCTACATATTCTAGTTGTCATGCAAAATGTGTCACTTTTCTCGAGAAATAAGATAAAACCGAATATAATCCAAGTAGAATTTAAGTTTATTACGCACTAATAAAAAACTGTGATAAAAGTTAATTAAAAAAAAAAACTCCGAATATAAATGTGCAATTACACAGTAAAATTTTAACGCGTGTAACAGCAAAAACATCTCACCAGAAACTTGCTGTTCATCGTGAAAGAGCTTCGTTTAATTTTGCGAGAGCTTTTCTCAAAGCGCTTCGGACAATTGAAGAATATCTTCTGCGCGCAACGGAATAATGCGCACGGAATTTATATAGCGCAAACCAACAACCACCTCTCTCTGGCAAAGCATCGCAAACATCATCACAAAAAGTATTCCGCGAAACTCCGCCCAGAATGCAACGCTATCACTTGTGATTATCACTGTACAATACTGCAAAAAAACACATCTTTCCAAGCTGGTGGAGAAGAAGGGATTTTTTTCTATACGAGAAATCCCTATTTTGTCACGCGGGCGTGGCACACGAAAATATAGTCATTATTACCCACTATATGAATTTAATTTCCAATTCTCTATCTCTCTTTTCGGATTAACTGATAAAATTTCGAAAAAAAATTATGTTTAACAACTTGTGTGGAGAAAAACCGACAGTAGACAAATAATTGTCAGAGTATTTTTCAGCATCTAAGTAAATAAGAGCGCGTTCTAGTGCAAACGTACACTTTCAATACAAGATTAATTAATTAATTGAGATAATGTTTTTTGTTTTTCTTCAGACTTGTGTAAATGCAAAAAAGAAAAAAAAAGACCGTGAACTTTCGCGAATCGAATTCGGTGGAAAAACATATCAAGAAAATGCGCAATTTTCTTTTCGAAGACGCATCCACGCAAATCATTCCGTGTAATCGGAATGCAGCACATATACGGCAATTAAAAGCGAAATTGGTTTAGTGCTGGAAAGCACAACAAAACATACCGGCTATTTATACACGCGTTGTATGTAGGTACACGCATTTTTTTTTTCTTGTAATTAGCCATATGCGATACGCGCGCATTTTCCAAGCGTCAATTCTTGGCCGAGGAAATAAAAGAAACAGATCGCCGGCGCGGCGTGACCGCCTCTCGACAAGAGAATCGTGATCGTATAATCACTGGCTACGTTAATTTCACGGCCACGGTTATTCTACGGCGCCTACGGGTGGAAAACCAACGTCCGACGATCATGGCGCGAGGAACCGTGGGTTGGAAAGTGCATCGTCTTTATTTCTCATGTTTCTTTCATCTTGTCGCTTTTTTGTCTTTTTTTTTCTTTTCCATCGCGATACGCTCGACGCGTCTCGATGGAAATAAAAAAAAAAACAAAAACAAAAAAACTTATGCCTTACTTTTGTCTTTTGGTCGTGCAAGCTTTTACGCGAATCAGTCTGATCTCTAGATGATATCAAATAATCAATTTCTTTTAATAATCGACTTACTTTTTGCATTTTTGTCAAAAAAACTTCTAACAACAAACTCTCAATTATTAGAAGCTAGACGACTCGCATCTCTCGGAATTTAAAAAAAATGTTTATCTTTTATTTTTACTTTCCCGCGTTAATAATAAATGCTCATATATTAAAACGTTAAATTATATCATAAAGTGCATCTAAAACATACATCAAAACTTTCTAATACCTACCGCACGTGATGTACAGAGCAAATTCTTTGTAATTAGAGTTTAACAATAATAATAATATATTGTTCATGTGTATTACTTTCCCATTCGTCACGCAAATCGCAACTTACCTACTAATGAAAGTGCAAAATTACAATTAACTAACTGTGAAACGTTTTATTTACACACTTACCGTAAATTGCAAAACTTAGATAAGAGATAAAAGTGCATTCCATAGTATAGAAATCTTGAATATTTTTTTTTTTATTTCTATGTGTATACAAATGATACAGTAATTATAATGTACAACATACACATATATCTCAAGAACCGATAAAGTTTCGAACAAATGACGTTAACATTGTGTTAGGTAGATCACACATAACAAAACAGAGTCACGTATAACATAAACAATAACTTAAACAATATGCATATATGCACGTATATTTATATATTATTTAAGTGATGACTCACGTAACTATGGCTATGCTTTTTGTTTTACGTATATATATATATAAATTCGACTATATTTTTATGCACAAATTTTATTCTCAATAAAGATGTCGAGATATCTCGATGCGTAGATAACAAAGTGATAATTCTCCTTTTCCATCTGACTTCAAGCAAAATGCATAGATTTTCTTTTTTTTTTGAAATATTCATAAATACAAGGAACAAGACTAATCTTGAGGTATTCTTCGCGTATTAATAAACAATATGACATAAATAACTCACTTTGACTTAACGTCCATTTAGACGTTCAATAACGTGAAGAAAAGACGTCTGTAACTCCATGTTGAACATTTCAATGGAGTACAGAATGTTGTTTCTCCGTGTGAGATATACGTGATCGCAACAACAACGCAATAACAGCTTTTTTTATTTTGTTAACTCATTTACCTTCATCATTATCAGATCGATGATGAAACACGTAAGTTCAACATTGTTTATTTTCTTTAATTCGCTTTTTTTGTATAAATTATCCAATAGTCAAATATTATTAATTATCATCAATTCTTTCAAAAAAACACTTTTTGTAATTCCTCGCAAAATAACAGATATAGAATATCTTTTATCAATATTTTATATGTAAAACAGTATTTTTTTAATATTTGAACGTTGCTTTGTATAAAATCTGTAAGTGTATGCCAGCACAACTTTCGCGAGCGCAACTATTTGATATTCGATTGTTCGACGCAGATAGATTATTTTACTTTCAAGTGGCTATTCTGATGTAAACAAAATATATTTCTACATACACACACACGCGCAACAACACACGCACGCAAGCACGCACGCAACTATTTGATTCTTTATAGCGTAAAACATGCTCACAAATCATTCGAATATTAGTTATATATAAAACAATAAGACTATAATAATGCCGAGTTTTAAAACAAAAAATCGCCTGATCAATCAATAAAATATCAAGTGGTGCTCGGCTTTCTAGAATGCGCGCCTCGGAATTTCGAGAACTTCATCGAACTTCTCTTAGTCGTCGTGCTGCTCGTCGTCGGATTTTGCGTCGTGCTGGTTGCCAGCGACTTTTTCGACGCGCTGTTCGTCTCCGTTCTCTTCATTATAAACATCGGTTTCTTCATTATCATAGGCCTCTTAGGCAGTTCCAGTTTTCTCGAGATGTTATTCGATACTGGCCGCTTCGTCGTGCTGTTCACCGAGGGCTGTTTCGTCGATTTGTCTTCTATTTTGATCACGAACTTGTTCGTCATTTCGATCAACTTCTTCGTCGCGCCTGCAGTGCTCAGCTCAGGACTCCTGGTTGTTTGAATTAACGGCTGAGATTTTTCTATCATACTATTCGCCAGGTTACTCGTGTCTATCAACAGCGGGGGCCTAGTCGTCGTGCTCACATTTTTCGTCTCAGGTCTCCTGGTTGTCTGAACTAACGGCAGAGGTTTTTCTATTATTTTACTCGCCAGGAGACTCGTGTCTATCAACAGCGGTGGCAGCTTAGTCGTCGCGCTTATATTGTTCACCTCAGGTCTCCTGGTTGTTTGAATCAACGGCAGAGATTTTTCTATCATTTTATTCGCTACGGGACTCGTGTCTATCAACAACGGCGTTAGCTTAGTCGTCGTGCCTACACCGTTCACCTCAGGTCTCTTGGTTGTTTGACCCAACGGCAGAGATTTTTCTATTATTTTATTCGCTACGGGACTCGTGTCTAACAACAGCGATGATAGTTTAGTCGTCGTGCTGCTCGTCGTCGAACTCGTCGTGGGGCTCCTCGAGGTGATGTCTGATGTCGAGGCTTCAGTCGTATTGAAACTCGCTGTTGAATTCGAAGCGATCGCAGAAATCGATTTGGCGGTCGGCTCTGCTTGCGTCTTCTCAGCGATCTGTATCGTCTTCTTCAAATGAACGGTCTGATACGTCGTCTCCGTCGGAGCAGGATCCTTTGTGGATTTTGTTTCTTCGCATCCGTCTTTTTTGTCCGTCGCGCACCACGAGCTTCGTAATGTTGATCCGCGGCGTTTGCCGTTTTCACGCTTATCGATAGTTCCCTTTTCCGGCGAGCTCGTCGAAGGATTTCGCGAGATCTTCCTCGAACGATCGGATGATGATGATGGTGGTTGTTTCGTGGTGGTCTTGAACGCGAGACCGGTCTTGAACGCCTCTTGCCAACCCGCGTTCTCGTGCACGAACACCACCGGCTGCCACTTCTCGTAACTCTTCTCCGACGAGTTCTCAGAAAGATTCTTCTGCAATTCCGATTCGCTCTTCTGTTGCCTCGATTTACCCCAAATAATTTTCTCGGAGGGCGACCCAGCGCCGTGCGCGTTATTATTGAGACCGTGCGAATTGTAACGCGACGGCTGATGGATCGCAGCGGGATCGAACGATCGATTAACGTGGTTCTCGAAGAGTTTCGGATAACCGGGGAAGTAAGGTGGATCGATTATGTGGAGCGCGTCGCCGGAATTCGAACCAGATTGAGCGCCTTGCTTTTGCTTCTCGTAAGGAGTCGTTATGTGGGAAGCTGAAGTGGTCGGGATTCCGTTCGGTTTCTCGCGGAAGGTCGCGTAAGTGCTGGGCAACGGTGGACTGCTAGCCGGTGGTCTGTCGTAAGAGGTCGAATAGGAACTGGGCGCGCTATATAGATCGTTGTGGTTGTCGTAAGAAGCCGTATGAGAACTGAACCCGTTCTGATGCTGATAAGAAGTCGAATAGGGGTTAAACTCGTTCTGCGTTTGGTAATTGATCGCGTTGTAGGTGGTCGGAGTGGAATGAACGTTACTCTGCTGGTTGTAGGACGTCGCGTAGGAACTCGGCGCGCTGTAATGCTGGTCGTACGAACTGGCATAGAAGTCCGGAGCCGAGTTCGCGTCTTCGTACTGCTCGTACGAGCTCGAGTACGAGCTGGGACCGGTTAGAACGTCGCTCGGCACTTTGTACGTATCGGCGTTGGGATCGGGATGAGTCATCGACGTTAGAGGATATAACGGTGCGATCTGCCGAAGAGGCAGACGATGCGTAGTCAACTGCTGCTCCTGCGCCTCGTTGATCGCCGTTGCATTGACTTCGCCTAATATCGCACTCACCTGCTTCAACGCTTCTTCCTCCGTTTCGAAGTGATAGTACGAATTACCGGATACGCCAGGTAATTGGTTGTTCTGAGAGCTCTTCAAAGTCTCGTCTTTATTCGGCAAAGAATCTCCTGCTACTTTACTATCTTGAAGATCCTTCGAAGGATTTTTCAATGGAAGTTTGGTAATTTGCTTGATCGATTGCGAGCCTCGAATTTTACCGTGAGCCAAACTAGCGTTGAGTCGCGGCGGACGAATCGAATGATGATGGCGATTGGAGGAACCAAACACCGCGTCGGACGAACCGTAATGATGATGCCCGCCCAATAGCACGGTAGCGGGATCGATGACAGGAGGACTTGAAAAGACAGGATGTTTGGCTTCGGCGTCGATCACAGGAACCGGCACCTGCGTGACGAAGCGCACCATCACGTGGCTCGCGTCGACCGGCTCGACCAAACGCAGATAGATCTTGCGTCCGGATCCTGGCACTTGGACGGGCCCGACGAGCGGACCCAGCTCGTCCTTATGCGGATCCAGCAATTGGTGTAGTATGTCGATAATCGATCCGAAGACATTGTTGCTCTTCTTGCTGACGCGAAAAACGGGCTCGATGTGAATGGATTTGTGATCGTGATCGTGATCGTGATGCACGTCGAGAATCGAATTGGAAATCAACTCGTCGGTCAGTTCATTTATTACGGATGTTCCGACAACCGAGCGAGTTTTCAGACGTACCGGACGTTTCGTGTGACCGCGGTTGTAAGACTGTTGCTGCAAAGGTTCGAACTTGATCTTGGAAAGATTCTTTTTTGGCTTTTGAGAAGTCTCGACGCGCACATGCGGCGGAAGCTTTCGTAAGATTGCGTCAGGATAGCTCTCGACCGTAGGATTCGACTCTTTTCTTGACGTGCCATCTTTAAGGACAAGTTCTTCCCATGACTTCACCTTTTTTATCCTGAAGAAGTTAATTATGGAAGTCGGATATATAAAAAATGAGACAAAAAAAAATCAAAACAAAAAATAAAATATTGCTATTAATAAAAAAATTCAATCTTGCAGTTTTATAAATAAGTCTGTTAAATAAGTTTGTTTAAACAATAAACCGTGAATATTAAAAATTATAGGTGCAACAAAAAGTAATTTTTTTATTTAAAGATCGTTGTATTATTCTTTAGAGAGAACATAAGTGTTAAAGTTTTTAAAAATATTTTCTAGCTCTTTTACTCTGGCTCTCACCTATTTAAATGTTTGATCTCCTCAGTGGATACAGTTGACGATAGATATACGCAGACCTACGTGTGAGTATAAAAAGAACATGCATATAAAAATATAGAAAGCATATATTTCTTAAACCAATGAGTGAATATAAGGCCTTACGAGCCGTTCATATATTTCTTATTTACATATACAATATCTGACACATGTATAATACGCAGATTTTTTTATTATAATAAACAGATTATTTTTTTATAATAAATTCGGTATCTATTTGTTCACTTGGAAAATTTTTTTGAAAAATTTTGAACTGACCGAATTAGTGTGTTTCACGATTAATTTACGATTAGTTTACATCTAAAAAAATCAAGAAATGTTATTAAAAAGTTTTAACCAATTTTTTGTCGCGCGCAAATCTTTATCGCTAATTTTGTCATTTCGTGAAAATTAGAAAATAGATATAAAGAGAATAAATTAAAGAAATTTTAGAGAATTTGTTTCAGTCGAGATAGAAGCCTTATGTTGGCGGACCTTTATTAAAATAAATCGAACGAAGGATACACATCGAGAGATCGAATTATTATCTCGACAAATTTGCGCGCGCGCGATTAGACACATTATAAATTGCATTTCGATATTCACTTTTTTTCACTGCGAAAACAATTATCCTCTTCGGCAAGTAAATCACTCACCATAAAAAAACACGTGATCTTCATATCGTTGCTCGCACGGAATTCCGTTCACCTCACTGTTGTACTGCGAAAACGACTGCCGCGCGTGGGTATTAAGCCACCTCTTTTAAAGCTTCCCCCGTAGCCCATTAGAACGGCGTCGACCAAAGTGGACATGATAACGCACTCGTGATGGCGTGTGTGTATAATCTTCTACGTATACATATACGTCTTATTAGAAGCGCAGTATCGAGATATTGAGAGAGCTGCTTTTTTATGTTTCCTTATATCATCGCAACATCACATTTATTTTATTTTATAAACAGGAGCCATTTATAAACTCACAGATCTACTAACTAATAAACGTGACAAATATGCCATATATGTAAGATAAATGGTTTATAGATAAAGAGTGCAAAGAGTGTTAAAGTAAAGAGTGCATCTAAGCTTGGAAAACGATTACATGTGTTTTGTAACACTGTTATCACTAAAATATTTATGAGAAATAATAAAAAATAGAAAGAAATAATAAATATAAATATAACTAAATTGATGATAAATTACAAATTTTTCTATTCTTTTTTTCTAACGTATATAACAAGGAGAAAAATTAATTCATATCGTAAGGAACAAAACAATTTAGTTGTACGTATCCTATTTCCGGTCTACAAACTTTAGCATTTAATAATTCGCGGTTACCAAGAAGATGCTTACAACAGTTACGAAGAAAATGTTGCTCGAAAAGATAGACTTGTTAAACTTAATGATTGCATAGATGAAAACACATAGATACACATAATAGTGTGATATACGTTTCTTAACAATCAGCACGTATAACGATGTAACATACACGTAGCTCTGACTTTTTTTTTTTGATCGCGTTTGAAAACATTAAGTGTGCAAATAAAATAATAGAATTGTCTATTTATTATTATTTTTTTTTATTATATTAATTCTAATATTCCAGCTTTAGTTGAACACCAAAGGCCATTGGCTTTAATGAAAGTGTAACCACCCGCACGCCGTTTTAATTGCGTGTTTATGAGTTTCCCATCCGCAGCGCGAAGGATTAGGTTTCTATCACATGGAAAGTTGTTTGTTGAGAGTTGCAAAACAAATTGTATCGAATTGCTACGTTCGGGTGTATCGATCCCCGTCCCGTTTCACATCCATTATCATCCAGATCGGATGGAAATCTATCAATTAATTAGAATAGAGCGAGAGAAGCAGTTCTGATAAGAAAGCGACGAGCTCTCAAATAATTATATATGGATCTACCACAAGAGAGAATCTATTCAACGGAAAAGGCGTGGTTGCAATACAGGTTGCGAGACACGTTTGAAAAATGCGCGGATTAATGGAAGAGATCCCGCATAGTCGGTTATTATAATGACGCCCGGTTTGGCGGTTAATCAACGCTTCTGCAAGATCGAGCATTAAATATAATCAAACTATCAAAACCGGCGCATAAATAATCTCGTTTTTTCGTATTTATGACATTTAAATAAAACATTTATCTAAAGTGTTGTGCTGATAAAGGTCTCTATATTAATAAGATCAACTCCTCTAAATGTGTGTGTGTGTGTGTGTATGTGTGTGCACATGAGTGCACTTTCTTTCTTATCTCAATTAGTTATGCAAATATGTAATAAAAATGTAATATATATATATATATATATATATATATATATATATATATATATACCATGTGACATCTCAAAATTATCGAAAGCCAAAAACTATATAGTTTATAACTATATTAGATCGCTGCAGGAAGATTTGAAAATGATTTACGATCAAAAATTATTAATGTAATGTAGCTTGACTAATTTAATAACTACCTTAGAGACAAGAAGAAATATATCTTATAATTTTATAAAGCGGCGTTCATTAATCATGTTATCGTTACGCGCGAGAGAATTTCTTCAAATATATTTTTATTCATTTTGTTTGATTTGCACGCGCGCGTTCAGCTTTTTGAGATTTTAAATTAATAAAATACATCTGAGTCAATAAATATAACACAAAGTATAAGTAAAAACGTATAAGGAAGAAAAACACTATGTATATTTTGTTTCCTCGCAAAACATTTATTCGAAAAAAGCAATATTTCATTTTACATTTGCATACGCATGTATTTGAAATTCTCTTGCTTCGAGAAAAGCGATTATATGTAAATATCTATATCTCTAGAATTTTCTTACGTATCAACACTTTCGCGTAATACGCACGACTGCACAAAGTGATGCTAACCGCTAACCGCTAATCGGTCAGACTCATGCGCATTCTTAATTTTCATATCCCACCGCAATTGCTGACGAAAGCGCGTCGGTAATGTCAGTGTTAAATTGTTTAAAGTGCCGCAAAAACGCTCAACTGAAATTGAAACGGCGTTTCCCATCGAACCGGAAACCGTACGCCGCGCTGTTCGGCGCGTCGACCAACGCGGGATTTCGATATTGATGAAAGGATCCGTGAAGATGGGGCGGCCTCACTGCGTTTTGTTCCTCGTCTTGCGTACCTTTCAGATAGAACGCCTCGAATTGACCCTCGGGCAAGAGAATATCCTTCAGGGATTTATCGTTCGGATCGTACGCCGACGCGAAGCTAATTGACGTGATGAGAAAGCACAAGGCCTGTAATGAAGTTTGTTTGTTTTTTTTTTTATTACCAAAAAGAAATCAATTACGTTACAGCGATAATCGCTGAAAACTTTTGTAGAATTTGATATTGCACTCGACTATTGAATGTCGATAATATTGTTTGACCGATTCAACAATAGTTACATCGTTGGTATATAGTTTTGTCGAACATTTAAACAACAATGATATGATACGTACCAATAAGATGTTTCGCTCGTCCAACGTTATTATCACTTTCCGTTCCATTTCGCCGGTTATGTCGCGCGTGATCAAGATGATACTGAAAAATGACAAATAATGTAACACAGTTGTGTGAGAGCGACGCACAACGACAATCTGTCGCTATAACTCTCTCTTCTCTCTCTCTCTCTCTCTCTCCGGGACTCAAATCAATGAAACAAGAAAAGCGATAAATCAGGTCATTCGTTGGACTAATCGGAATACGCGCCACACACGTAGCGTCATTGCGAATGTATTATTGCGGCTAATGAGCTATAAAAAAAGGTCACGTTTGCACGTCCGTGAAAACGTTCGCCAACTTGCGTTTAGCGGCAAATAATCCATGAACAAGTGAATCTCTCTAATGTCGCGTGCGAAACGGGAGCGTAGTTTCGATTCGCAAGGTATAAACTTAGAGAGACAAAATATATCGTGCCTCTAATAACAAGCCTCGCAGAAACTAAGAGAAAATCGAAGTAACGTCAACTCTTGCTTTGAAGCGAACTTGAGAAATTAAAACAGAACTGGACGTGACTGAGCATAATAAAGTTTCAAAGCTTCTTTATAAGAGAGAAAAAAAATCGAAGTAAAAAATAAAATAAAAACTAAGACACGATTTTATTATTTATTTATTTTTCACGTTACTTCGTCGAGATAAAGCTTTACGAAGTTTTAGAAAAAAAAAAATATATATATATATGACAATGAAATTTTATCTGCATCTTCGTTTGTATGTCTCGCAACTTGTGCGTGCAATTCGAACGTTTAAACGCAGATCAATTTAGTTGAAGAGAGAGAGAGAGAGAGAGAGAGAAAGAGAGAAAAATTATAAATTTTAACATCTATTTTAATTCAATGTATTGTTTTAAATCTGTATCTTCACGAAATCTTTACGGAACGCTGCCTTGTAAACTCGCAGTATTACGGTCGCTCTCCATTCTCTTTCTCTGTTACGTGTACGTATGTATGTACATATACGTGCGTACCTTGACCGCACTCGACCATTACGGCATAAGCTGTTGACGAAATATAAGACACCTCTTGCACATTTTGCATTGTTTATTCTATTGCACTTCTTGCTGCACTTTGTTTTTTCACAAGTGAATTGAAAATGAAATTTAACAGCAATTTTAGGTATAAAATTACATAATTGAGAAAGAGACACTCGGTGTGTGTGTAAGACACGATAACTAATATTTGAGAGAAAATACGTTTCGAAACAACACAAAATTTTCGCCAAAATTTACAAATTCTCATACATTTGACGTATCGATAAATTTTTCATATCAATTTTCAATCCGATTTCAACAATCATTTCATATAAATCAGTTCTAATAATATTTTTCTAGAGTTATATATTGTTAAAAAAAGCGAAAATATATCGAAAATATTATTTAATGTGTCTTATAAAATTTCAGTCTTTTAATTATTTTTTTCAAACAATATCAAATTTGAAAAACGTGTAAGAAATATCTGAAAAAAAATGTAGGTCGTTTCTTAAATCATCTGTTATATTTGCGCGCAACATTGTTCTCACGAGCTTATTTATTTTCGCTCTACATAAAGCTACTTATATTTTAACGTTATCAGGACAAGAGTGAGAGTCTTCATAAATATTTACTTAATATTTTCATGATGCCGATCAAGAAAGAAAAGTTATTTTCGTAAATACTTTCTTTCACACGTGAGATGAAAAATATTATTCCAAGATGCAGTCTCAGTTCTCGTGTTAATGGTCAGAGCTTAACATATTCTTGGCTAATCGTTTATCATCACGTCAGATCATAGATTTTTGTTTATGAGATAAAGCATCAGTAAATAACTATGAAACGACGAGAGCACGAGAGCGAAAGTATTGAAGCAAAGCGTGACGAGAGACGCATGACTCGAACAATATTCTTCGAAGATTATACGTTCAAACAACAGAATTTGCGAATTGTCATTTCGTCGAGTCTGTCTCCTCCTTGAATCGTGTCGACAAAATACTGTAATAGAAAAGAAAGTTTCTTTTTGAAAGAAAGCCAATTTTTTTGGCCAAAAATTTTTATCTAAAACAATTGTCAATTTTCTAATTATCGCATCCATCAACAATAAACTCTTACGGATCTTAGACACGCGCACGTGTTTGACAAATAAAGTTAGTAAATATAAAAACAAAATCGCGCGAACTTTCGTGCGGAAAGCTGCGAAAGACTTACCCGCCTGAGATATCGCCAGGAAAAGTGAAAGCCAGGCAGCGCGGCACCAGCAGCTATGACGACGGCGAAGGCGACGTTTGCGATATAGAGGCGAGTTCCGAGCGTCACCGCTTCGCTCGGCGGCCTTGTCGCGTTCGATGAAATGGAATCGCCTCCTCGTCCGCAAAAACGGAAGTCGATGAAAGTGGAGAAACAAGCCGATCCGAGAGCCGCGCACGTTTGTTTTTTTGCCGCGCTATCGGGGCCTATCCAATCGCACGTGTCGGCATTGCCGATAGAGTATCTCCTCGAGTCGACCGACTCACCTTTTTCTCGATAATCACTTTTTAGACACACTTTGTTTCTACGCTGTCTTTTTGCTATCTACTCGACTTACAGCGGATTCGAAGTAACTAAATACGTATAGAAGTTATCGCTTTGGTCATCGCGCGCATATCTTGTTCTTATATGGAAAAATACATGATGTTGAGATATAGAGAACAAGAGAGAGCTTAGTTTAATTCTTATTAGAACATATCGAGCAGTAAAAAGAGAGAAAAATTATAGTGAGATCATGATTTAAGGATACATAATATGATTCAGCTTTGAATAGCACGACATAATTTAAACCAGAGCGCCATATATTGACAATGTAATAAAAACACAAGCAGTTTAAACACACACACACACACAATTAATATATATACAATTATATACATACATTCTATACATGCATATAAATAGAAATTATTTAATAATGTCATTTTCAAATAACGATATTTAATACTAAAAAATTAGTAACATATTAGATCACTATTATTAATGTCAATATCGCTGGCTTTTACTTTACAAAAATGTTGTTTGAACGACAAAGCGAGTTTACAAGTTTAGACACGTGATTTACGTCGCGATATTATGCGTTTGTCGATTTTATCGTCCGGAGATTTATAATTTATGTCATATTTGCGCATGTAGCACGCGCGCGCATTTATAATAATAAAATATAATACTTATTCAAATGTATGGAGAGCGAAAGACTAGAAAGTGATATGGAGAAATCATTGATGATTTAAATCCTAATCGCTAATTTTTTATCATATTAGCGATCATATTAATTTTTTATCATATTAGCGATCATATTATATATCGTCAAATAACTGTGATCGTTCGTTTTCAAATTACCAGGGGAAATCGTGTTTGTGACTTACACGACTAACAAGGAAATTCCGAAACTCTTATGAGTTTCCAGATAAATAAAATTCGTAATATGAGTAAAACATACATGCGAATTAATTACAACGTATTAAAAGATGTATGTTTCATTCAGATTAAAATTTTTATTTGAACTTGTGATACATTTTTATTTGAACTTGTGTATAATCTTCTTAATTTACAATTCAGCGATTGATCGCCGTATCAATTTTAAAAGCAAAGAGAAACACATACACGATTGTTCTTCAATTTGCTCAAATTCTAAATTACATGTGCGTATGCTACGTTTCTTTTTATAAAATTTATATAACAAACGCGCAATATGAAAAATTTGGAAACGCTGAAAAGATTTTCCAATCATTCCGTTGCTCATAATATATTTCACTTGTACAATGTTTATATATATATATGCATATGTATAAATTTATGCAGAGCGTTATATTCGAATATTTTATATGTATACAATATGGTCCAGGTTCGAGATAAATAAAAAGATGCCAAAGAATCATTTCTATTCGTTCATTTCTATTCGCTCGAATGTGCATAATCGTAACCAAAAAACGGCACTGCATTTTTTATATATGTAACATAAATCGATTACATATTTTTATTTTATTTAAGTGGTTTTTTGTATATATTATATTTTTAGGAAAATATCGAGTGTTTCTTTGGATGAGAAATATTGTAGTTAGCTTAACACCACAGCAGATCGCTAGTCATTTTTTTGTAAGTACTTTTCTAATGTTCTTTTTAACATACCCAGTAAGCAAAGTGTAAAACCATGACGGCAAATTGACAACAATTGCACAGTTGGCATGCAAATTGCTGTCTTTTTGACGACAAGTTGTTTGTTTTCAAGACAGACTTTGCTATCAGAGTAGTTAATACGGTTTAAGTAATAGTGTTGTGTATAAAATTACAAATATTCTCCACGAAATATAATAATATGTATATATATCACAGTAAAAGCATAGACTTTAACTAGTACACGTACAGACGTTAATACTTCTTATTGATAAATGTGTACATTTAGTGATGAAAAGTAAAATGTATAGATTTCACGCTTTTACTGTAACATACATGTACATATACGTGCTCTCTATATGCATACAAATATAATATTGAAGACTTCATTTATGTTTTATTTCCTACAATTGCACACCATCATATATTTATCATATGTAGATTATATATAGATTCAAGAATATATATATCTGTGAACAAAAATGTTTGGAAAAAATATATGTATACGCAAAACAAGAAAAATAGCAATAAATAAAAGTTTTATAAAACAAACTAAATAATTGCCTTATTCATATTTAATATGAGCGTTACATTTAAATTTTCATAAATTTCTTTTTTTCTCTTTTTCTCTTTCTATCAGTATACATCTATTTTTACAATAGATCTCTGTAAGAATGATAAATAAAATTTCAAAAAATAATGTAAAATCTACAATTATACACAATGTAATGTTTTACACTAAATATGTATTTTTTCTTTTATGTATATTTATACATATATATTTATATAGATGTGTATACACACACACATATATATATATATATATATCACATATATATCAGAAAAAAATTATATATAGTCAAACGCCGCTATTTTCTTCTCTTGTGTTACCTTTTCACTATTGTACATTCGCCGTGCGATCATCTACTTCGTGCTAGCGTAAAATTCAAAGAGTAGGAATGAAAGAGACATAATTAGAATAGCAGTCAATGTAATTCTGACTTGTCAAAAATAACGGCGCGTTTGTCTGTGTAAAATATATACATTATTTCTATATAAATACAACAAACCTCATTAAACTATACTTAATTTGTCTTCCATTACTTCGATCTTTCATAGAAAAAAAGGAGTTTTTTTTTACCAACATGTTACTTTCTAAAATCAGTCTGTATGTGTCAAGTAAAAAAAATATCCCCATCTTGTAATAAATTACTATTTATATACATTGAATATAAATATCCCTCTGTGTGAGTCATGGTTACATATATCAAAATATATAAATGCAATCAGACAGAATATAAATAAGAATCAAGTTTTGTCTTTGCATTGGGAGGCGAAGTAAACGGAGAAAACCAAGCTATCGAAAATCTTCCGAAAACCGCTTGAATCGACTTCCATCTGCTGTTACGAACCCATCTAGCTTCCTCTTTTTTAAGTTGTTCAATCCCCTGCACACAACCCACGTTTTCAATACGTATTACAATTCGTAACTTTTTCACTTAAATCTGCGACACAATCGTTCTTAATATACTTACAGTTTCGTCATTCCAAATGGCTTGCAATTGAGTGCCTAACATCACAGCAGTAAAAATGGCAAATAAAAGTGCCTCAAATCCCAAGAACAACAGTAACACTACTGTTAACGGTGGATTAAACGTGGAACATTCTCTCCATTCTTGTCTAACACATGTGGTGAATTGTTGTATACACAAAAATAGAGATTGTAACGATATACCTGCTATATAAAACTAAAACACAGTACAACAGAAAAGAATGTCATCATATTGTCATAAAAACTAGTTTAGAGAGATAGAGATTTAAAATAAAATCTTGTGTACAAAAAATACTGACTGTAAAAAGTACAAAGTATTTTTGATTGTTTTCTCCCACACAATTATTGACCCACGGACAATGGTGATCCATCTTTCTGATACACCTGTAATCAGATTAAGTAAGACTGTAATCAGTATTACAAACACACAAGCTCACAAATTTACCTTTGACAAACAGAACAATGATGTGCTCTATCTGGTTTGATAGAACAACATTTTGGACACTTAAAAATAACTTGCCCATCTCTAAACCCCATTTGTTGTATCATTTCTTTTGTTGCATTACCTTTTGGTACTGCACCCTGTAAAAAAAAATAAGATATCAACTTTAGTATATCTCTGATGCACATCTAATTTCCAGCAAGTCTCAGCAAATATATTGTCAATGTTCTATTAAATTACCGGATCTGTGAACATGGTTCTTAGATGTGATGCAAAAGCTAGGAATGCTAGAGACTGAAAAATAGCCATGTTAAAGCTGGAATATAAAGTGTGTATTGTAGGAATGAGAATTACTGCTGTTACTACAAATTCTGCATAAATGATAAGTATCCATGTTAATACTGCGCATATTATACCACATATGTCCTGCAAAAAATATATATATACTTTATATATAAAGCCACATATATTAACATAAATAATACACAAAACAGTTATATAATATATAATTGTATATAATAAATATTTATAAAACTTGCTTTTATACACCAGAGTTTTCCACCACAGCATCTATTATGGAAATCCTTTTCTCTGTGAAAAGGCATATAATCGTAATCCATTGTAGAAACTATTATTCACTGAACTGTACCTTTTGTAAAACATAAGGAAATTCACTAACATTTCCACTTTTGTACATACATGTGACAGTTTGTATCAATCATGTTCCTAAAAGTCATTGGATATAGTTATATTATTAAGATATAATTGTGTTGTGTTTTTAGTATTAAAAATATCTGTTTGACGTTTGTTTGTCCGCGATATATACACGAGAGAATCATATTATATTAAAGTCACACACATAAAAATAAAACAAGTTAAAAATAACAAAACTTCTTGTATAACCTTGCAAACTGCACACTCACATCGCTATGCAACAACATGTAACAGACGACGTATGTTCTTCATTGTTTTATTTTTTTCATAAAATGTATACACACAAAATGTTATGCAAATAACGATTGATTTTCTCTGATATTATCTAATTTATTATCGAAATGTCAAGTTTGTGTACTCAGTGATACACCATTACAAATACACATATTTGCTTCACTATTAAGTAACAAACATAACGTAGAGAGAAAGAAAAAAAAAAGAAAGACAGGAAAATCAGTTTGTGTAGAAATTATCTGTCTTTTCGTTTCTCCCTAAGTCGTCGTTTTTATACTGGCTTGCCATACAAATGCGTGTAAATCATCATCTTGACCGTGTAAAACCAATTAACCAAAGGGTCAAAAGAAGGAGGCGCGCCATATAGGTTCCCCTTGGAGTTCGTAATGATCGCGAGCGTAGACCGTGTCCAATCGCATTGCTCAATTCATCACATCAGCGAATGCGATACGAACTGCGTTCCGAAAGTTACCGCTTGTTGTGATCGGTATCAGCAGAGAGAAGACTGAGAGCGGCCAGACCTATAAGAGGAATGTGTAATCACTTTTCCGCCAGCGCAATGTCCATGGGTGATGCACATTGCAACTACGTAGCTATGTCCACGAACGACTTGTCGGTACGTACGTCATGTGCTATGTCCACACAACCATGCCGTTCTATTCTAAATTAACGTCACGTGACATAGAGGAAAGAGAAAACAACACGTGACTAAAGTCACGTGTCTTAAAAAACGTGATTGAAGTAACGTCGCGTGACAGGAAGAGAAAAAACAACACGTGAAAGTCACGTGACCTTAGTGACTCGTGCATGTGGCACGAAGTAGAACCATGTCCACGTTACGTAACGTACCGACAAGTCGTTTGTAGACATGGCTACGTAGTTGCCAATGTGCACCACCATGTGAACACAGCGCTAGCTTGCAGAGCGAAAAAGCTATTAGTTTTCGGCCGCTCTGTCTTCTCACTGATACCACGGTGATATTTCGGGATTTTCAGAAATCGGTCATGGATTACCACAGTCGAGATAGAGCTCAAATGGGACTTTATCTTCGGTGTGCCGCATGCGCCGCCAAGAATTTGACAGTAACGTAAGGGTGGGGGCGATGATAGACGGCCATATTGGCTACTTGTGACTTGGGAGGAACGAGTAAAAAATAACCCAACTTTCTTCATCCGTCATTGCTCGAGAGAAAATGTTGCCTTGTAGGATTGTTCATTGATTATTGCTACACTAATCTTGTCAACGTAACTGTGGTTTCACGCCGAAACATCTCATTGTTTGCACGAAAACTGTCCTTTCTTCTGCAAAATGGTGCGTTTACACTCTCGAAGAGCAGTTCGTCGTTCTCGCGATTCAAAATTTTCTTTAATTCTTCGTTCGAAACTTCTCTAATACGCGTAATATATCGCTTTCTGTTTTACTTTTGCCGTAGAGTTTCTTCGGTTTCGGCCAATCCGCCGATATAGAGATCACGTTGGATGGTGCTGAAACACGGAAGACAGCGGATATCAAGACAGAGGATGGCAAGAAAGAGCGACACTTGCTTTATTACGATGGAGAGACAGTGTCGGGCAAGGTAAGTTTGTTTTTTTGGAAAAAAATTTGTCATTTAGTTGTAACTGATTAAACTCGATTGATGGAGATTACAATTGAATAAAAAATGAAATGGTAACACCCATGCGTAATATATTCAATGTGACAGAAACTATGTACAATTTGTTTACTTTGTGTAAAGTTTATGGAACTTAAATATGAATATTATGTTTCTACATACGCACAAACAGACATAGTTTTAGTTTTGTGAGTAATTACTTGCGCAATTAATAGTCAGTAATAAGAAATTGTTATTAACTCTAGATATATATAAAGTTGAAAAATAAATTATTGTTTATATGTGTAACAAATACAAATTTTATATTTATATGTAGTACATTTTTATAGTATTTGATCAACGATCTTTTTATTAATAGATGACGTCTTCACAAAGGATTTATAAAACCTAACATACAATATGTATAGTTATATAACATGCAGCTTAACAAAATTTCTATAATTTCATTTATTTCTAATATTTTTTTTCTAATCTTCAAAGTTATATTAATCATATTTTTTATTAATGTAATAATATATTTTGTATTATATAGTTTATGATTTGTATTTTATTGTGCGTATGCATCTTTATATGTAAATTGTTTATTCTAATCTAATTTTTGCAGATTAACATTAGTCTAAGGAAAACTGGTAAATTAGAACATCATGGTGTCAAAGTAGAATTTATTGGGCAAATTGAGTTATATTATGACAGAGGTAATCATCATGAATTCACAAGCCTGGTAAAAGAGTTGGCAAGGCCTGGAGAGTTAACACACAATACAGTATACACATTTGAGTTTCCAAATGTGGAAAAACCATTTGAGAGTTACACTGGTTCCAATGTGCGATTAAGATACTTCTTGAAAGTGACAATTGTACGAAGACTTAGTGACATTGTAAAAGAACTTGAATTAGTTGTACATACTCTTAGTTCCTATCCTGACATGAATAATCCCATCAAGATGGAAGTTGGAATTGAAGACTGTTTGCATATCGAATTTGAATACAATAAAAGCAAGTAAGTTACATGCTGTAAAATATTTGCGTCGGTCTCTGAAGTTTTTTTTTTAATTTCACTTTACATGCCACGTATGTCTCTTTTTTTCAGATACCACTTGAAGGATGTAATTGTTGGCAAAATATATTTTCTTTTGGTTAGAATAAAAATAAAACACATGGAAATAGCAATTATCAAACGAGAAACTACAGGTTCTGGTACGTTATGGATAATTTACATGTACAATTTGACAGTAGAAATAGTGTTAATTATAATTTCTGCAGTTTTGAATGCATGCAGAATTGCATGCGACAAAAAAAATTGGAAAGCAAATTTTGGTTTGAATTGTATATTCTTCTAATATGTGGTACTATATAAGGCCATAATTAGACTATATATTTGCAGGCCCTCATACATTTACCGAAAATGAAACAATAGCAAAATATGAAATTATGGATGGTGCACCTGTTCGAGGAGAATCTATTCCTATAAGGGTATTCTTAGCTGGATACGATCTGGCGCCTACAATGCGCGATATTAATAAGAAGTTTAGCGTTAGATATTATCTCAATTTAGTTCTTATGGATGAAGAAGATCGGCGATACTTTAAGCAGCAAGTAAGTTTGTAAAAATACTATTTTTGAATTTTTCAAATAATTTTATTTTCTTGTATTTATGTTTTTAAAATGATGTTACTATGTGTATTGTTATCTTTACGATTTTATCATCTGTGCTTAGGAGATAACATTATGGAGGAAAGGCGAGAAGAGCAGAAAGTCGCAAACGGCTTCGCCACACATGCCATCGCATTTAGTGTCAGCTGAAACAGGATTTCCGCAGGGCGCCGCCCAGAATGGTCCACAATCAATGCCACCTATTACAGGTCAATTACCAACAAGTAACATCACGACCGTAGAAGATACTCCAGCGCCAATTGAAGGCATGACGCGAGAAGAGGGAGACGGCGAAGGCGAGAAAGAAGGTGGTCCGGAAAGTGATTGAGTTTCTGAATGCAGTTCTGTTTCTGGCGTCAATTATGGCCCAGATTAGTTAAGAATGTCAAATAGGCTGAGATGTGCAGCAAAGAAATTTAGCTTAAAAATATATCTCCTTTATTCCATCGGGAGATTTGTTTTTAGTAAGAAAAATAAGCAGGGTATGCAAAAGAGACGCCTGCTAGCGCGAAGTTGTACATATTTTGGATACATTATATATATATATATATACTTGAGAGCGAATGATTTATAAGTAGCAGATTATCGATCAAAATTATCACGATAAAGTAGAGAAAAATGCGAATTTGCCACTTGTGGAGGAAAATAATTCCGAGATTATTTTTTAACGAGCTCACATGTTGCTCGTTATAAATATGCAATGCGAACAAGCAGTATAAATATTCCTCAATGGACGGCTTACTAATCAAATATTTACCAACACAATACATTTTGCAAAACCATGCTGGGTGTTACAGTGTTCTAAATGTTTTATACAGATTCGCCCACTGACCCGCCCACTGTATAATTCTGGAAAAAAAAAAAAAAAAACATCTGGAAGTCTCTCTTTATGGCAGCGTATCATATTTTATGCAAAGAGAGTTTATAGTATGAAATGAATATATACTCACAAAGGCTGCCCCATATTAATCCGTTCACCTAGTCTACGACTGCTATAATGAAAGACACAAAAAAAAACTACTTATGTACATGATGTGTGCGCACGAACGCAACAGACACATACACACACATTCACGTGTTCTTTTGAAAAAAAAATGATTTATATACATGGAAACACATACATATGTAACATCACGAAAGCGAGAATGATCGCACTTATTTTTAGAACGAGTTTGTACAAAAAAAAAAAGAAAAAAAAACGAGGGAAAGATATCGAATCTTGCATGATACAAACTGTATAGATTTATCTTCAGCTTTGAGTTTAGCACGTTTGTGCATAGGGATGCAATTTCATAAGATAGACTTTTATATGTAAAACGTGAATTTTGCAATCAATCTCTTCCAGACACGAATTACAATATCTGCTCAAGTCGATATGCCTTTCTGGACACGAGAGTGGACTATGATAGATTAAATAATGGGGTAGCCGCCTCGTGTATTTATAATTATACATATATACTGTAATTACGTGTGTACATATACAAGGTGAGGCGTATAAAACAACTAACTAATAACTAAATAATTTTTTTTGGCAGTAATGACTGACTGGATTGTATAGATTGCCTAATTAGTTATAATAATACATCAGAAAAATGACACAGCGTAAATGCGTAAGTGAAAGCCACAGAATGTTTTTTTCAGAAAGAACACTAAAAACAATTATATGGAAATATCACTTCGTAATCTTTTTTTTTCAAAAGATTTTTATCAGTCATTATGAGCTATTCGATGCTGCGCTGTATATGTACACACGTACGTGTGTAACATCACTAACAACCATCAACAGCATATTTCATTTTTGCAGTTTTACAAGACAGGCTATACATATATTTGCACGGTAACGCTGACGTGGTTTCTGTAACAATCGGTTTCGTGGAATTGGCCAATCAAATTGATCGATTAGTCAAATTAATCAAAGTATGACTGGTCAATTTCATGAAAACTGGTTATTACTAGAGTTTAGTGTTGCCGTATAAACATAGTCACTGTAAAAATGAAAGCAATGCTGCTGCAAAGGAAAACCTATCGTTTTGTACTGTTCTATACATATATATATATATATATACATACATACATCATGAAGATTTGACTGTAAAAAAACATTATCGAGAAAATGCATTATTGAAATAATGTTAGATCCATACATATACGTTATATGTAACTTACTCTCGATAATTTTGTTTCATATATAAGTTTAATCAGATTTTTCATAAGCCACATCATTGTTATTTGTTGACTATGGGAAATAAAATTGAAGGAGAAATGTAGAAATAAAGGAACAGGAAAACACAAGAAAGAGAAGAATAATGAAGGAGAGAGAAAAACGTGTACATGTAGACGAAGTCCAAGGAGAAAAATCTGTGAATTTATTTGACATGTTAAATATTGTATATATATACAGATATATACATATTATCATGCGGTATGCAACTAGTTGTATATTTTAATGCCCACACATATGAATATATTATATATTGTATACAATGCATATATGTGCATACATGTATATTGGAAAATTATTACATTTGTTTTGTATATGTACCCGGTCCAGACTTGTATCCTGTCTATACTTTCATAGGATAATTTTTTAACATAATCAGATAAAATTAATTTACTGATATGAGGTCGAAATATTGTTACGGCGTTACAATGTGTTGGTTTTTTTTCGGTAAAAACTCGTAGGGCGGTTTGATTGTCGTTGATTAGTCAAATAATGGCTCAAATAAACACCAAGAATAAGTTGATTTCGATGGCGTGGATTTTTGGGATGCCTGTCGTTAGTCTTATAAAATAAACAAAGTTAATTTTACTTATTCAAGCACATCTACGGAGATGGAGGACCCTTAATCAATAATTCGAAGTTAAAAGTGCTTTTCGAAGATTTATACATGAGCAATAATCGTAGTTTCGTCTTAACAAAAAAAGTCAAGTATTTCTTTTTCTAATTTTGGTGAACTTTAAATGTTAAAAACACAATGAAAGAGATATTTTTCTTATTTGCTTGTATATAGCCCTTCAAGAAATATTACTCTTTTAAGAAGACAAATTTTTCTCTTTAAAATTGAACTGCGCAATTATAATAGTTTGTTGAATTGTTTCTAAATAATTTTTCTTGCAAAGAATATAAACATATATATATATAAACATTCTTCTATAAAAGAATCGATGTCGTGTGTGTATGTATTTATTGTATATGTAATTATTAATACATATTGTATTATCTATGGTATATATCATAGATAATACATATATACTAATACATATATATATATACATTAAGTTAATTTTGTTCGTGCGTTGAATAAAGTTCAAGTTTACATATCCAAGTTTATGACCAGTATTTAACGTAACTCGTTATAAAAGAGTTTGTGCGGAGACCCTAAAGCGCGCAAACGTTCAAAGCGAACGCACTCAATAAGTCTGTTCTTTTTATCTGCACTAAGTTGCACTATGAATGGACAAGCGAGGATAAATCTTGCTGTTGCGAGTCTGTCATAAGGTTCAGTCGAATAAGTATTGTTTATATATCTGTTTGATGTTGTTTTCCAAATATCTTGAGAATAACGAAATTAGGAATTATGTATTCAAGAAAAAAGCACAATGTACTGTATGTTAAACCGGAAGAACCAAAATTTCTACGAGACATGAAAGAACAAATTGGGTACAAGGAAGGTCCTACTGTTGACACAAAGGTTTTGTTTGTGTAATCTTATAATTGTACATGATTTTTAAATTACTTAGTGATAAACAGAAAATAAACATATTTGAATAATTATTAGAGAGAAGTGTTACCAGAAATTTCTGATAATGATGATGATGACAGAGAAGAGAGAGCTGACGAGAAGCCTGTTGTCGTTGTGGTAAAATCTGGTGATTTAACAGCGGAAGAAGCAAATGCTTTTAAAAAACAGAAAGACGAAGGTAATGAACAATCAAATTTTTTTAAACTTTTAAGATCAATGTGCGATATTACACGGTGTAGAGAATAGAAATCTTGTAGATATGAACACACTACTTCACAGTCTTCAATCAACAAAATTGTTCATTTATTTTTTCTTTCTCTGAAAGTATTATAAGTTTGTCATAATTTACAGAAGAAAATAATACTCGTGCTGATCTATCTAAAAAGGTCGTATTTCGCAAGACCAAAGCAACAGAAACAGAGAAAGAAAGTGACGCGACTGTCACAGATAAACCTGTAAAAAAGAAACCAAGAAGAGAAAAGCAGAAAGTTGTATTATCCTTTGATGCTAATAATGATGATGACAACTGAGAGAGTGCGTACGTGTTATAAGTGTACAAAATATATTTAAGTATAAACTATATTATTGTAAATAATAAAATATCAAATATATCTATCATCATAATTATAGAAGCACCCAATTAGAAAGTTCAGGGAAGGAAAATAGAAAATATTTCTATTATCATAGTTTGTAAATTGTTTATGAAATATGAAAAAGAAACTACAGTAAAATGTAAAGAGGGCATGTAAGAACTGTCATTTTTAATGTTTATTAAATTTTTTTTTTAAACTATATACTTGTATAAATATAATATACTAAATATCTTTTTTTTAATTGTGTAAATCTCAAACTATAAATATGATAAAATAATTTGTTGTTTTTGTCAAATCTAGACTGTACTTTCTCGTTTTTGAGAAGTACATTTTTCTCGTTGGACGTGTACACACGTGCACTCGGTCACGTGACAATATGCAGCACCATCACTAGCTGTGTCTACCCCACGGCCCTTTAACATCCAGCAATACGTCATAAAACAGGTCACGTGATTGCCATTCGCCATTTTGGCCGTTGCGACGACGGTGGCGAGAGGAGCTAATCGGTGACGTCGTGTCGCGGCTCAAATAAACATCGGGTGCACGCGAATAAGTTTATCCGCTTTTGTGTGAGCAGCAGCGACGTGTTTCGTGGAGCTGTGTGTGTCGCCGCAGGAATTCGCCGGTGCGCCGAACGAACGGTCAGTGGGAATTTAAATAAGCGCGGCAATCTGCCGCGAATTGACGCGTGTATTGCGCGGCGATTGTCGTCCAAGAGGGTGACAATCCGTTCGACGGTCGGCAGCTGTTTGACAGGCACATTGCGACCGTCACGAAAAATGGCGGGAGCTCCGATTAGGTCGCTTACGGTCATTGTGATGATGTGCGTGTGTGGCAGTGATACGTGTGCGTCTGTGCATATGAAAGAGCGAGAAAGAAAATGAGAGAGTGGGAACGAGCGAATGAAAAGTATGTACGTGTCCCAAAGCATGAATGAACATTTCTGTCTCGTGTGCACGATCACACAAGTATCAATTGATCTCGTGCTTCTCTCGTGGCACGCTCGTGACACAGAGTCACGATGTGATAAGGGCTGTAACACATTCGGCAGGCGCACTGGTCCCTCGCTCTCTCTCTCCCTTTACCCTCTCGCGCCTATCTCGCGCCCTTCCTTCCTCATCCCGTTCTGTCCGCAAAAATTTTTTCCGAGTTCTTCTTTCCTCCTTTATACTGTGCAAAGCCATGTATGTGTACCAACCTCTTCTTGTTGCAAGACCGTAATGATGGACACACATTGGGTAGACACTACCAGAAACTCAAAATGGAAACTTTAGGTAGGGAATTTCAATTCTAAACAGTGGTGCTATGCGGCGTCGCTGAATTCATTTGAGCGATTATTTCATCGAGTTATATTTATTAATTAATAAAATATATTATTTGCATAGTTGGTTTGCGCATACTGTAATACACTGTAAAGTTCATGTGTGTGTTAAATAAATCAGTAATAATAACAATAATGTGCATTCTAAATTTTTGAATATAAGAAAGATAATAAATAATAACTAATTGTTATAATAACTGATTTTAATTAAGATTAATGTTTACAAGTTTGTTAATCAATCATTGGTTTACAAAAGTGATTGAGAACAGTAGCTTTTATACTCACATCTATGACTACTTAATAATCTATAGCTTTCCCACTCTTCTCATGGAACCCAATATTTCAGGGATGATAAATAAAGATGTTAGAGTTAGAGACGTAAGAGAGGAATGGGAGAGCTACAAAGTGAAATGTGTGGGGACAGTCATAAACATGACATCAAAATCACCACGTATATATACACACTAGACACATGTATAATATATACATACACATACTTTTAGACAGCATCAGTTTATAGAATTTTATAGTAAATATTTCATTTTAAATATTTTATCATTTATAAAATTTGCATGAAGAGCTGTTTAGAAGTACAAAATTCAGAAAGTAAAATAGGATACTGGTAAGTTTAAGAATTATTATTTTTATTTTATTGTGTTAACTTATTAGAAAATTTTCACACAAACACCATGTATATTGGGTAATTTAACTATAAAATTTGACATGTATATTTGTAAAATTTCATACTTAATAATCCAATCAATAAATTTATAGTAATTAAATTTATAGTATATAATAAGATTATATATAATTTTGAAAAAATATAACGCGAGTATCTTTTTATTATAGAATTAAAATGATCGGATATTATAATGAAGGATTATTTTTTTATTTTATTGTCAGACTAAAAATTTTATTTTTTTTTTTTTATTGTTTTTTATTATCGCGCACTGTAAATTCTAAGCTTGTGCGAACCGTGGTAAAAGTATAACGGCGATTGAATTACGCGTGTTAAACAGATATGGTGAAATCGTGAGAAACGCTCTTTCGTCTGATTTCTTTTCTTTTACTTCTTGCCGCGAAAAAAAAAATCATTAAAAGATCGTAAATGTATGTTATATTTTTTTAGATCGTAAATATATGTTATATGTTTCTCGTTTGTCAAAAGATATTTCACTGTGTCACGCGATATTGCATCAGTGCGAGAAAATTGTTTCTGTAACGAGAAAATTATATAATTACGTTATATAGTTACGTTGTAATAAACTGTCACGTTCACGAATGAAAGAGAATTCTTTCAATATCTGGTTTTGTTTTATTACACAGAACAAATATATTAGCAGACAAACGTAAATTATTTGACAGAAAAACCGATTTGTAACTTGTGTAAAGAATGACGATCATGTGTGGAAAGAACCAAAAAATATTTATCAATTTATTTAATATATCTTATAATTTTAACGATATTTTATTATTACATTTATTACGGCATTGATTTTACTGTGTAAACTTGGCAACCTTGTGTATCGCCGGAATATAACGTACAAAGTAATAATTTTAACAATTAAAAAAAAATATTCTACAGGAAATCTCGAAATTGATTTTTAAATGAAAAATATTGTAATATGAGATATACCCACCACTCATCGTTTACTCTCTAAACTCTAAAAAAACAAAAGAGGGAAAGAGAAAGAGAGAAAGAAAGTGAGAGAGAAAAAGAGAGAAGGAGAGAAAGGGATTTGAAAAATAGAGAATCAAATAATTTATTAATTTTATAAATATAAGTTAAGGATCCTGGATGATATATAGCCTCCTCAAGTTGCAATTTAATTAATAATTTCTTTATACAATTTTTTTATACATATGCGAAAGAAATCAATAATTTAAAAGATTAAATCCAATTGATAACAACAATTTTTCTCGTAAATTTTGTAAATAGAAACAATTCTCTCTTTCTGAAAAAGTTAAGATCTAAAGACTCATCCAAATGAATGTTTTATAAATGACTAGTCGCATGTATAAAGGAAGCCATATTGTTATATATATATATATACTTTCTATCAAGTTTGCGATTGGTCTATTTGTGCGTGTGTGTATTATCGTGCAACTATTGTAAGTCCGCCTGCTGAATAGTCATCTATCGCTGGGGTTTAACTCCCGTGATTCTTGCTACGGTCCTGGATAACTTTTTTTAATGTTCCTCATCCCGTTGCGCCTGCCCTCTGGTGTGCCAATTGTCAGTGATGAATGTTCACTATTTACAGATTTTGTGAATAAACCGCGTAACCGTCCTCTTTCTTCACCGAGCGATCAAGTACTATTGGCATACAATCGTTGCTACTATAATATTACTACCCCGCTGTTATCCGTGCTCACAGCAACGATCTGGACGGATATCGTCCGTCGCTGATGAGGTTCGCGAGCATGACGATGTCGCGCTGACGGACGCTCTCTTAAAGCAACCCCATCGTCGCCGTGGTCGTCGTCCTCCTCCTCTTGCTCCTCGCCTCTAGGTGAGTATAACTCAGAAAGTATAATTCCGCGATCTCAATCAAGATATCTCTCTGTTCATTCTCGAATCGGAAAGAAATCGAATCGCCGATTTGACATTCTCAGACGAACAGCGAGAGAAGAGAAAGAGGGAACGTTAATTACATTTCGAAAGGGGGCTGTAAAAAAAAATTAACCTCAACCTTCTTCTCACTCCCCAATTTCTCCGCATCGTGAAGATCCGCTTTTTGCTCTTATGTGCTTTTTGTATGTTTCATGAATTTTTAAAAACGAACTTGGTGCGGTTCGGTGAGAAAAATAAAAATGTGCATAAGATAGGGAAGCGCACAACATAAATGTCTTGATGACTGAGTTTTCACGAATTATTTCAGTCGCATTTCGCATCCTTCCCTACATCTTCTTGCGTGCGACGAGGAAGGACATACAGTCGTAGACGAGCTCTTACGTTCTGACCGGTGTGTGTTGCGTTTCTCTCTCTCTCTTTCTCTCTCTCTCTCTCTCTCCTCTCTCTATCATTTTCTTCCCCCTTCTCTGTATCTTCTCTCTTTTTCTCTCTTTCTCTCCTCTCCTCTCCTCTCCTCCCCCTCCTTCCACCGGTTTGACCGTGTGCTCCTGCGCTATCGAATGCGCATCATCCCGTCCTCGGCACGTCGAGTGGTGCATCGCGTAAAGAGTGTATCATCTTCACGACGACTACGAGTATTTTGGACAAGCTCGACGGTTTAACGCGAATTTTTCGTTACGAGAGAGGACTTCTCTCCGCGTAGGACGGACGCGTGCGATTTCGGATCGGCGTCTAGAGTCGGTACCGGAGCGAAGGCGCCTCGCTACGGTAAACACCGCTGGGAGTCGCCTCGCCGAGCACTCGATTCAGACCCGTAGAGGTCCGCTACGTGTTGTATGCACTTCCTACACTCGGTGCACTCGAAACCAGGCGTTCGCGTCGGGCGCGGAAGCGAGAAAAAGGGGTAAAGGTACCGAAAAATTGAGTAAAAGTGTGCGCGGCATGATATACGATCCGAGTGTCGGAGAACCGACATCCGTATGAACGGGGGCTGGAATTGGAACGTATCGGTCTAAGCAAATTGTTGTTCATTATCGTTCTGATATTTTACGGTAAAAATCGCGTTCGCGTTCGCGCCGCGATTTTGCAAACGCGGAAGTAACTCGGGAGAGCGATGTCCTGAAAGACAAGCGCGGAGTACCGTTGAAGGGAAAGCTCTTTTTCATTTCAAATCGCCAAAACAGGTTGGTGAAGATCTGTCAAGTTTCCGCGTTGAGGAACGAGAGAGAAATCTCAATGTCATAAGAGGAATATTTTTATATCATTGGTCCTGTTGTCTTTTTGTTTTTTTTTTTTTTTTTTTTTTTTTTTTTTTTTTGGTTTTCTTAATTCCGAGTACTCTTATGTGCGCGGAGTTATAACCTTTTTTACAATCTCTCGACTGTCTCCACCAGTTTCTCGTCTCTCATCTTACTCTTTGCATTTACTTTTGAAAACAGAAACGAGAAATGACAGGTCGCCGAATAGTACGACAAAATTTCCCGCTTTCTTCTCCGACAATGTCCGGACCTAATGTGCAAAATTATCGCGATATTAAGATCATCAGATTCGTTGACGATGATGTATCAACCGGAGACGAAGCGGTATTTGATTTCTTCGCGGAAGTTGGTATCACTTAGGGTGTAAACTTTGAAGGAATTGTAATTGTCATATATTAATCAAGACAAGTTGCTGCTTCAAGCGATTGTCACGGTCGTCATTTGTCGTCACCTTTTGATCCTCGTCGCGCCTAGAACACGTACTAGGCTCTTCGTCAGGAAGCTTTGCGCGCGCACAATATTGTGTGCACATACACATACATACGTACGTGTCTCACGTATATGTGCAGGCGCGGAGTCTTTTCTGGATGTAGGTGTAGACGGTTGATAGGTGCACAGACGAGGGGGAGCGAGAGAGAGGAAAGGGGAGGGTATAACGCGTTCACAGAGAGTCGAGATCCGACGACTGGCTGGCTGTTGGCTGGCTGGTTGATAAACGGAGTGATTGAACGCCGAGCGGTGGCTAACGAGCGCAGGTGACTGACTTGAAGAGACGACGCTATTCTCTCGTGCGATCTCCCTTGTGCTAGTAAACTCTCGGGATATTGTACATTGGTGCGTTCCATCCATTCGTCTGTCCGTCCGTTTGTCTGTTCTCCGTTCGTCCGTCCATCTGTCCGTCCGTTCGTCCGTCCGTCGGTCTGTCTGTCTGTCTGTCTGTTCGTTCGTTCATCCATTTGTTCGCTCGTCAGTCGCGTGTGCGCGCGTGCAGTACAACGGATTGTTGTACATTCGCTCGTGTGTTAAAAGAAAAGAAGAGTGAAAGAGCGCGCGCTGGACGAAAAACTTTGGACGACGCTTCGGAACCGCAAAGGACGCCGTTCGTAAAAAAAAAACGACACGGTCTCATCGTGCGCTCGCTCGCGCGCACACACATACATAGACACACATCTACACACGCGCGTACGTGTGTGTGCGCGCGCGCGCGCGCGTTATATCGTGGACCCCCCTGTAACTCAGACGTCTCGTCGGAGGTTTGTTGGTTATGGGAGCGAAAGCGGACGCAAGTGCGGAATTCGCAGCGCCATTTTGAAAAATTCGGCCCCGCTAAAAATTCCCTCCCTCCCGCATCCTCGTACGCCTATTCTTCGGGAGGTAGAGAGCGCACGGTTGGAACGCTCTGCCTTCTTCTGGTCTTGTGTGGATCTGCTGATTATTATCAGTGATATCGTCAATTGTTTAGATTGACTGCGCTGCGGTCCGCGGTGGACTCATGGAAGGCACGTTGGAAGAGTCTGCGGCTAAGGACTCTTCGCGGAATAGTCCTGATAAGCACTTGAAAGGTAAGCAGAAACCGTTCCTTTCGCAATACCTACATTGTCATTTCGGTCTTCGTGTACTAATTTGAGTTTTTGACAGCCAATTCGCATAAAACAGAGACATCTTTTATATTAAATCACTTTTATTTATTAACTTTTTCTTTACATTGTCTCATATCACCAATATTCATTTTTCAACTAACATTGTCTCAATTTCTTCAAAGCTGTCATTAAAAGGTGTTTGTTTTAGAAAAAAGCTCAAAGAAGAAAATCTTGATGTTTCTTTTATAATAAAGCTATCAATCTATAATGTTGTAGATTTTTTCTAGACACATGTGTATATATAATTCAAATCCTTGATTTGATACTGATAAACATTTTCAACATACTAATAAATAAAAATAAAAAGCATTTAATATATAATGTCATTAAACATTTTGATGATTTTATTACAGATATGATTATTCCAAATGGTGTCAACGGAAACCATAGTGCTGATAATGATGAGTATATGGATATCAGTGATACAAGTATGAATATGTCCAGAGAGATGGTCACAGAAGAGGAAGAAGGAGAAGATGGAGATGAAGATGAGGATGAAGATGATAATGAAGACGATAATGAAGACGATAATGAAGACGATAATGAAGACGATCATCAAAGCACAGGCGAGAGTCAAGAAGGAAAGAATGAAGATAGTGAACAGAATAAAACAATAGATAATAATAGTAAGGATGGTGAAACGTCCGAGATAAAAAATGAGTTTCAAGTATCCAAATCATTGGATGGTGTCAGTGAGACAAACAATTCTAGTGAAGTGTCTAAAACTGAATCTGAGTGTAAAAATACACTTTGTGAAGCTATGGAAGTAGATGAACAGAGTAATAACTCTGATGTAGAGTGTCTCGACGAAAGCATAACAGAAATACAATTGGATAATGACGATGTGTTTATTTCTAAAAAGAGTATCGAAAAGGACAGAAACAATGACGCGTCAAACTGTCTGTGTTGCGACAGTCCAGGTGTTGATCATAACATGGAAAAGTCAGATGTCAAACTTTGCGAAGAAAACGGAAGCTGTGACAGTCCAGATATCGAGGAAATAACCGATGGTGCAAAAAGCAACAGCCACAATTCATCGCCAGAACGTAGTAAGGACTCTGCAAAACAGAGGAAGCCACGAAAACAGATAGATCTTAGTAATATTACACCGAGAAGAAGTTCGCGCAATATTAAAAGAACAAGTTATATAGAGAAAGAGTTGGAAGAAGAAGTGGACGATGATGGATCTGACATAGAGGAGATCAAACCGGAAGATCCCTTGGCTGGTGTAGACAGTAAGGATAAAGAAAATTCCAAATTAAAATCACCACCCAAAAATAGTAAAACAACAATCGTTGTCAATGATACTAAACGTCTGGTGGAGATTGCTGCTGGAAGCAAGTCTGTTAAAGGAGGCAAAAAGGAACCTACATTAGTTATAATAGATACAAATTCTATTCTTTCAGGGCGAGGTGGCGTCCCTGTTAGTAACAGTAAACCTCATCATTCTGTCTCCTCCAATTCCAGCCCATTCTCAGTTGTCCCTGTAGGTGTGACAACACAGACGATGTACCCCAATATGAGGACAACCATCACGCCAGTACCCATGACATCAAAAACGGCACAATTGAGTCCGAAAACTAGTAGTATGACAACGGTTACGCCGACAGTACCGCCAATTTTACCGACACTGACCGATGATATGTTTGTTGTTGAAGCACCATCCTTTATAGTACCTTATGTATACGAAAAACCACCTCTACATCCATTAAAAGACTTTGTCGCCAAATTACTGAAAAGTCTTGAGGAAAAAGAAAAAGAGGATAAGGTAAAAAGAACTACTGATGAAAAGGATAATGAAGAAAATAAAGACGATTTGTTGGATACAACTAAAAAAAGCAGTGAAAAGTTGGAAGACAGTGAAAGTGAGGGGAGAAGTAGCAAGAAAATCGAAGATGGAGATAGAGTCGGTGATACTTCGATAGAATTAATTGAACATGGATATAATAGTATAAGTGACAAGCAAGAGCTAAGGCAAGATGACAGAAATAAGATCCCGACATACTTCGATCTGCCATTGGGAAAGTTTTTCATGCAAATCGGAATGAATCTTGTTCAAGAATATGTACAAACTGATCTCTTACGGACTCAAAAGCGTAAGCAAGGCAAAGGTAGCACATCAGCCGAGACTCAATTAGCTATAAATTCACTTATCAAGAATCTAGAATTTAGTAAAGAAAATAATGAACCATTCCATTTAGAGATGAAGAAATGTGAGTTCTGTAGTTTTAAAACAGAATCGACATTAGTCATGCAGCATCATCTAGAAACTCCACATATGCGCAATTATGTTTACAAATGTAACTTTTGTCCAATGGAAGTTCGCAGTCCTCACGATATTCTTTATCACATGGAAGCGGAGCATAATACTCGTGGTAGATTGGAACGCGGTCCAGCTTTCCATCAGTGTCCAAACTGTCCGTTTGAGGACAATCAGAAGGGCAAATTGACACGGCACATTCTCGCTTGCACGAAAAAATTCAGACCGGAAAGAAACTTGGAGCCTGCTGTAGATTGGGAACCACCGGCCAAAATACCGAGATTAAATCGTGCGCGACCCGTCGGTCCGACTAATCCAAATGCGCTCGCTGCAATGGCAATGAGCGCTAAAACTGGCCCACAACCGTTGCTACCAAAATTACTGCCGGCACCGATCACTGGTCGTGGAAGAGGACGACCGCCGAGATATCCCGACATGAAAACGTTGCGACCAGGTGCTACTCCAATGCGACAAGGTAAATTTTTATAAAATATCATACAAATGTTTATACATATATGTATAAACACAATAATCTTTTCACAGAGAAGTTTCTACGAATCGTACACATATAACAGATTTTTAATCAACATATATTGATGCAAGTTGCGTATTTCAGACAATGTTGCAGGAATGATGTATCGTCCTTCAGCTTCTGGTTTATTGGTACCGACACCATACCAATTCGGAAACCAAATATTCCAGGTAAAAATAGCACTTTATATCGTACTGCATTTTATTGTATGTACAGACAAACACTAATGATTAGTTTTAATAATAAATCACAAACATTTTATAATAATACAAAATAAGAATGCATAAAAAATTAAAAACTCGTAAAACGTACTTTATAAAAAGTAAAAGAAAAGAGAGTATATTAACAAACAAAAAAACTTATTTTAAGTGTCGCAAATCAACGAGTTTTTACTTTAATATATAATAGATCATGTTTCACATGTTACAAATATATAATATTTTTAGAAAAAAAATATACACACATGCATTTTACACAATTAGATATTATGTCTTATAAGTTATCATTTTATAGCTAATTATATAGCTAATATCTCTTTGTTAAAATTATGCGCTTTTTAACATAAAAAAGGGCAATGAAAATTGTGACAAGTCATGCCCTTTCTCAAATTTGAGAGAGCTATTGCATAAAAAGTTCCATGGTTATGTGTGCGCATGTTCGAAATACACATAAATATATAAAAAAATATATATATATATATTCTGTTATTAACTAAAATTTTATTTACACACTATATATTGCGCTAGAATATAATACTTTTATCCTGTTAAACTTTCTATTTAAATATATGCATGATGTTATTTTATTTTTGTAAACTGATATTTATGCAACAATTTTTGTCGAAATGTAGGCAGGACATATAATAGGACAAATTATGCTAAAGTATACTTGTTAAGCGAAAATCACAACCAAAACGTGGAAAAGTTTTAAATATACATATCAAATTTAGTCTCTTGAATAATAATGTTTGCGAATGTATACACACATTCACAAACTACACACTTTAAATAGATTATTATAAAAACCTCAAGAACTAGTAAAAAGAATATATGGGTGGTGGCAGGTGGTGGGTGGCTCTGGGACTGTCATGTCGGCTGTCTCGGGAGTGAGTAGCAGTAGCGGCGGCAGTTCCGGTCAACCCACACCAATTTCACTTGTACCCAACGTAATCGACTCTCTGTCTAGGTTGTCCTCATCACAGGTAAATAAATATTGGAAAATAACCAGAGAGAGTAACTGATTTTGAGGTAGTTATGAAATTGCATGAATACTACAAATTGTGTTTTGCGAAGAGAACAAGTTAACATATTCTCTCTAAAGCTGATATATTATAATTGAATAAAGTTTGCTTGAAAATCTTAACACCACGCGCAATGTGACATACTTTTCCACATATTTAATTTTACACAAGTCATCTTTTTCTATACGATTCATGGTACATTGCACATGTAATATTAATAAAAATATACATTTTGCCACTATTTATTTTACACAATTCAATATACATGTACAGGAATAGATAATCAAGCTTTAAATTCCCATCAACCAGCACGTACATAATTTTGTTAATAGAGATATACTCGGTATTTATATCAATAAAATATATATCGGTATATTCGTATTAATCTTTAAAAAGAAATAAATTATAGTTGCATTATAATCCTAAAAAAAAAAAAGATTTAAGTCAGTAATTTTGGAAATGACAACGTATCATTCATTTAACAAATCCATATTGTCGTACTCTGCAGAAAACAAAATCATGATACAATGAAAATCCATTGCGTTCACGTATTACACGCATACACGTACATTTTGATGAAAACAAAACAGCCTAACAAAAATAGATACAAGTTTGATATAAGACGCAAATTTTAGGTGGATAATACTAATAAGACTTATTTGTAAAAACTGAGTTATAAGATTAACATATTGATGCGTTTGCATATTTGCCTCATATATTTGAATATTATATCCTAACCTAACCTAATATATGTTATATGTGTAATATTTTTTCAGAATACTACAGCCACTCCCAAAAATCCCACGGCAAAATTATTAAGTCAGCCGAGTATATCGATTACTCCATTACCACGTACAACATCACAAACTTCCGTTCCGGGATCAGGTACTTCTTCAAAGTCCGGAGGGAAAAATACGTTTGTTATATGTGAAATTTGTGATGGATATATTAAGGTATGATTTGCATAATTTGCAATTCTAAATACTAAACAAACAAAAAAATTAGTATTATATTAAATTATGCCTAATAAATTACTAAACGAAAATATGTCAACTTCTCAGAATATTTCACTAAATGTTTTGTTGTATATATTTAAGGATCTGGAGCAATTACGAAATCATATGCAGTGGATCCATAAAGTAAAAATACATCCAAAGATGATTTACAACAGACCTCCTTTGAACTGCCAGAAATGCCAATTCCGATTTTTCACAGATCAGGTAAAGCACATCTGATCAGATTATTTAATAAAAAAAACCTTACTAAATAAAATCCATCTAAGCTTTATAATTTATTTGATTATTACGGATAGATTTATAAAATTTGTGCATAAAGTTGCAAATTTAATGATATAACATCTTTTCTAGGGATTGGAAAGACATCTATTAGGATCTCACGGACTTGTTACGTCTAGTATGCAAGAAGCAGCAAATAAAGGGAAAGATGCAGGTCGTTGTCCCGCTTGCGGCAGGGTGAGTTAATTTTTTTCTACACAAGTTAATTGTTAACAAAAAGTACGAACACAACAAACGTCACATTTGTTAAAAACCGGATGTTGATAATTTTTAGGTGTATCAATGGAAATTATTAAACCATGTCGCACGAGATCATGGAATGACTTTAAAACCAGCACATCTATCCTATAAGTGTACAGTTTGCACTGCCACATTCGGAATGTACAAGCAGTTCGAGAATCACGTATACTCAGCGCATAGTGTTGTAGCAAAGAGAATAGATAAGAAGAACGCGCCTGCGTCTCCGTCGTCAAGATCGAACGATTCGCTTTTGAAACCGTTGAAAATTAACGACGAGATCACAATTATTCCGCAACCGGCAAAACCCACAACCAGGTCCGGCGCGACTCAAAGCAGGGGAAAATAGCAATGATGAGCTTGAGTGATATTTGTGTCTTGTCCGATCAAATTTCGCATAACTTTTTGTGGTACGCCATGCCGATCGCCGGAATACGGCGATCAATGTGCCGTGTACATGTGTATGTATCATGCGTAAGAAGTGAATTTACGACACATAAAAAAAAAAAGAAAAAAAAAACAAAAGAAAAATGAAAAATCAACCACTCTCTTCAACGGCAGAAAATCTAGTTGACTGCGCAATATAATATTCCATCACTGAGTATACCGATATATATTTATTTAAGAATTTTTATTGTTATTATCGGACCTACATAAAATAGACTATAAAAATATTAAAGGGTGGCCTTCAGTCTGACTCCTTGGTTTAACTCCTAGAGCTGCATATTCCTGACCTATAAACGCCTATGTGTAACGCGTGGACTTTCTCTCTCTCTCTCTCTCTCTTTCTCTCTCTCTCTCGCGTGAAATACTGTGTAATTTCTATTCGATGTGACGACGCGTTCGCGACACGTTATGTGCAGTGCAGATCACACTCTTGCATAGCGAATTCTCTATAAATGTGTGTGTAAATTCTTTTTCTAAGATAAATATATTCGAATTTATTCTATTTTGTTATTAAACGACTTCGCGACGGTGAAAAAGATTTTGGATTGTTCTCAATCTCTTCGATTTGAGAGCGTATAATAAAAAAAAAAAAAAACGTCAGATATATTTGCGAAGCGATTTTTGAATGATATACGATGCGATAAGTTGTGCTAATTGACCAGAGTGCCCTCGATTGTGTCACGAATTCAGAGTATGCAGGTACTAAACAAGAGCTATGTATCTAGCTACCGTTGTGTGGTTTTATTCGGCTCGAATACATACTGTATAATCGGACATATACTTTTTACTTTGCCATCATATAAATTTTTTTTTTTTTTTTTTTTTAAATTAACATTTAGTGAAATTATCATCTTATTTATATAATATTTCATTATATTTCCACTGTGTGTGTACGATTCATGCGCTGTAACATAAATTTTTTGGTTTTTTAATGATCGAAATTTCTAAATTCTATTGTACCTATATATATATATATATATATATATATATACCGATGTATAAGTTTGGAATCTTTTTAGTTGAGGTATACTGTTAATAAAAAACAAAACTATCCAGTTTTATTTTCTGCGCTCTTATAAGGACTACAAAAGTGTACATTAACATAGGACATAATATAAAGAAATATATCAATAAAATAGGATGGCACACACCAGTGTATACATTTTTTCTGATAAAGGATAAACGTGAGCATTGATCTTGTTAGCACACAACACGACGTACATCTAAACGTTTATGTATGTATATATATAATATAAACATTCAACGATATTATATATATAAATATGTAAAATTTATAATAGAGTATAGCAATAGTGTAACACAAGAAGATATATTTCACGTTCTTCTTGTGTACACTTCGAAAAAAAAAAACGAGTATAAGATTACATTAATATGTAGATAGTCATTAAAAGGAAAAAAAAATAACGGGTTTAATTTAGTAATTTCAATTTGCCCCGGATAATTTTTGTACGTTATTGTAGGATATATAATTTTAGAGAGAAAAACCGTGAAAAAAAAAACTACGATAGTGCGTTTTTGCACTTGTACGGCTGTATTATTTAATTCTGCTACCTTGCCAAACGCTTAAAGGCAAGTCATGTTGGTAAAATTAAGAAACAGACATAATTACAGAAACATATAGTTTATTGTAATAATTTGTACAATATTATATGATTATAAAAATAAAGCGCGCGTACCAACATATTGAGCATATAAACTTCTTCTTGTAGTACGCATTATCCTTCGAAAAAAAAAAAAATATATAATTCAGAAAAAAAGTTGACAGAATTCAGCTTGGGCGAGAAAAGTAAACGCTTTCCACTTGTTTCGAAGCTTACATATCTACATCATATTACGAGATATGCACACACACACACACACACACGTTAAAATTTATACATATATATATATAAAACTGTAACTAATATATTTATAATTTATATGTTAAGTTGTAACATGATATAAAGACAAAAAAGTAAACTCTTTTGTATTACTTTCAAGCAAAAGTATGTATATGAAATAGATAACGCGTTTTTTACTCTGTTAAATACATCTAGAAAACTATTTTCCTAAGTTATGTAAGAAATTCTCGAACGTGTAAAACTTTTTCTCTATATACGATTATTTAAAATATGTGTTATTATAATAAAACAATATTTAATGTTAATTGCTAGATGTATTTTGTCACATACACTTGTATTTACAGAGCTTTTGGTTGCTTTTGAAAAAAAAAATGAGTCACACAGAGTTATATTCTCGTAAAATGATATATTTTTTTTATCATATACACATATAAATTCATAATAAATTTAATACTCAAAATGGAAGTCGAAGTATGATTGATCAAAATTGTTGATACGCATATATCCGTCTTCTCCGCCAGTTGAGTAACTGCGGCCATTAGGATGAAAAGCGAGAGAATTAATAGGACCGAAATGGCCTTTCAGACGTGCGAATTCTTCTTCGAATACTAAATGAAAGAATCGCGAATCGAATTTTCCTTGCCTAGCAGATGTCGTGGTGACATCCATGGCATCCTGACCTCCACCCAAAACAACCTGGAGAAAAATATTCGTTCAGAAATGATATATAAATTTTTTTTGATTGTTTGAATATCTAAGCATAGAATTACGAATGACGAACAAGAAAAAAATTTTTAGTAAATCTTACGTGATCAAAAATTGGTGATATTGTAGCAGAGTTTACAGGTCTTTCTGTTTTGTACGTTTTTAACAACATCAAAGATTCGCTGTCAAAAAGTTTAGCTGTGTGATCCTTGGATGCAGTTACAAACATGGTGCCATCTTTGTTAAACTGCATGTCATTTATCTGAGACTTGTGACCTTTAGTACTAGACAATTTTTTCCCGGTCTGTAAGAACAGAAACATACGTATTGTTAATTCGTTCTCTCACAATATTTATCATTAATAAAAACAATACTTGCCCCCACATCCCATAGCTTGATTTCGCCATCCTCATGGCCTGTGATGATAGTCTCATCTAGAGCACCCCACAATACAGAAGAAATTCTAGGTCCATTAACAGAAATTCTAGCGATTGCATCTTCTTGCGACATTGTGGATGCAACATTTCTTACATCCATAATAAACATTTCGCATTGATGACCTAAGGCTTTATCAGTGGAGTATACAGCAAGATTTGCTGAATAACTAAAACCACACGTCCTCACAGAACTGTTTGTATGTAATAGACCTATTTCTTTTCCTAAGTAAAATTATATAAAGAAGTGATTATATACCGCATATGATGTATAAATTATATCAGCATCTCATTTTGCAACTTTCTTATATACCAACCAGTCATGCAGTCCCATACTCTCAATGTGTTATCACCACTACCAGACAATAATTTTGTGGTATCCCAATTGACATCGATACACCATACCGAGCCATTATGGCCATTGAAAGTCCCAAGACGTTCTCCATTCAGAGAGTACCATACATTGGGCTGTTTGTCTTTACTGGCAGAAAACAACAAATCTCCTTCTCTGTTGTATTTTATCTTAGTGATAGCACGTTCGTGCCCATGTAACATCAAAGGTTTCTAAAATAACAGTTAAAATTTGAAAAACATTGTGTCTGAACAGACATTTACTTATTATCAGAATAGACTTTTGCACAACACATTGCATGCGTAAAAGAATCAATGAGTTCTTTGTTTTTCTCTCTAAGCTGTCACACGTCTTTTAATTAAATATAAGAACGCTTTAGAATAGGGAACCTACAGTATTTGGTAAAAAGTGGACTCCGAATAATATTCGAAAAAAAGCATTTACAGGTTAGACTGTCACACGGTAAGCAGGTTTTAACGATACAAATACAAATACAAATTTTTTACAGCAAGAAAATAACAACACGCATTAATCAATGCACAAATAAAACGAACTAACCATTTCACGGTGTTTCTCTTAACAACAAATTCTTCATAAAATGACAAAACTTTTACGTATACTGTTTTTTTATACAAATCACATGGAACACCTCACGCTTCGAAAGAGATCGTGGAATCGAGATAAAACATGCGCAAAATGGCGGCGCTTGAAATTTCCAACCAATCCGATTTTATCCACGTGGTAACGCGAATATTTTAAATGTTGTACATAGTTGCCAATGTGCATCACTCATGGACATTGCTGGCTTAAAGGACGAAAAAGCGATTACACATTCTCTCATGGGTCTGGTCGCTCTCAGTCTTCTCTCTTTGGCTTCACTTTACATTTTTTACACATCATAATAATTTTAATCCTATGGCGTAAAGTCCGTATCACACTACAATCGCTATTTGACCAATCAGAGCCAAGTTCACTAAACTTGAAATTAGTTTTCTTTATTCTGATTAGGTGAATTCGCATATCCAATCTCAATCTTTTACGTTAATCTTTGATACGAGCTTAAAGTCTATGGGCATAAAAACTTAAGTGATTGCAGAGTTGCGACGTAACCTGATAGATTTCGCGCCAATTTCGTGTCGTCTCTGTTTGCGTTTCAATTTTTGTTTACTCGGGAGCAAAATCATATTTTTTGTCGAACATTGTTGTGTCAAGCGATATACTTTTAGAGAACGGAGAAGAGTTTATATATAAGAGTTTATATTTAAAAAAAACGTAAAGTTTCAAGTTGTAATTGTCTGATAAACACAAAACGTCAAAATGAGCGAAGTTTCAGACTTACTCGATTTATTACCTGTTTATTATTCGAGATTGTTCCCATTCAACGATTATTATAGATGGTTAAGTTACGGAAGTGGTAAGTTAAAAATTTTCAAGTAAGCAAACACACATTTGTACTCATTTACTGTGTATAGATGTATGCAGAAATATATATTCGTGATATAGCTGTGTAATAATTTTATTTATATTTTTTAGCTGCCACCTTTAGCAGAAGAGAGTTTTCATTTACACTGTCAGATGATATTTACATACGTTATCAATCTTTTACTGATCAGAAAGGATTGTCGGATGAAATTAAAAGGCTGCTGCCACACAAGATAGATATAGGAGCGGTTTACAATATCCAGTATATATAAGTCACATTAAATCAAGTATCATTTAGTAGATCATTTTTATGTTATAATAATTATAATAACTTTGTAATTGCACAGACCAAAGGATCAAAGAAGAGGTCCTAATTTTCAACCGGTTGAAAGAGAACTGGTGTTTGATATAGACATGACTGATTACGACGAAGTGAGAACTTGCTGCAAAGGAGCTGATATTTGTAATAAGTGTTGGAAGTTCATGTCACTTGCTTGCAAAATATTGGACGCCGCACTGAGAAGTAAAACTAATTTTCTGTTATCATATTTTATTGTCTGTAACAACACAAACAGTATCCTGGAAAATAACTAGGATTTGGATTTTGCAGATGATTTTGGATACAAGCATATATTGTGGGTATTTTCTGGCAGAAGAGGTATTCATTGTTGGGTATGTGACTCAGCTGCACGCGCTTTGTCGGCGCAAATACGTGCAGCAGTAGCTGAATATTTACAAGTTATAGGCGGAGGTGAATTCATGAAAAAGAAAGTACATCTTAACGGCGATAAGATTCACCATTCCATAAAGTAAATAAGTCTATGTAAGATTTGTATAATAGTAATCCAATAGGAACTACTGATGAGAATCTTGTTACAGACGTGCTCTTGATATAATCGATCCCGTTTTCATCGAAATGTGCGTCAAAGAACAGAATATGTTGGGCACAGAGGAAGGAATTGAAAAGTTTCTTCTCGTGTTGCCCAGTGAAGAGGACAGACAAGAAGTGAAGGTGTTGTTCAACAAGGAAACTACCAGTGAAACGAGATGGAACGCGTTCGTACAATATGTCGAATCCAAACGAACAGAGGTTGGTGTGACATAACATTTAGGTACATCATTTTATATTTAATTTATTAATTAAAACATACTCGACTCGTTCGATTTGTGCGTTTTCAGGCAGATCGGAAGTGGTACCTGTATCGTCACTTGATACAGGAAATAAAATTGCAATATTCGTATCCGAGATTGGACATAAATGTCAGCAAGGGTTTAAATCACTTGCTCAAGTCACCTTTCTGCGTTCATCCGAAAACCGGCAAGATCTGCATACCGTTTACCGCGAGCGCTGTAGACAAATTCGATCCCGACAAAGTTCCCACGATAATGACGCTGATAAACGAGATCAACGCGTACGACGTAAAGGACAAGATCGAGGAAGAAACGTACGACTTGAGCAAAAAACGAATAAAGGATTACAAGAAAACGAGTCTGAACAAGTCGCTGCACGTTTTCCAGGAATTCTTGCGACACTTGGAAGCTGAGCGACGGGAGCAGAGATTAAAAGGAAAACGTAAGTTCTCTCTCACAAGTTAATTTACCTTCTTCTTTGTGGCTGACAGTGGATGGCGATTTCCAGCAAGAGTTTTGATTTTAGTTTCAGCCGACAGTATGGAATTCTAAGAGGTTCTCTCGTGGTGAAGTGTGTGATATTGTTTTGTTTTTACATTTGATGCAACATCATGTAGATAAGAGCTTTGCTATGTGCGCAACGTATTTATAAAAATAAAACAAAAAAAAAACAGATATTTAAGTACGTGCGCGTACATGTGCTTTTTTTTTTACAGTAGTTCCGTATTTTGCCGGGTTAGTTTCTTTCTCTCTTGATATATAAATTGCTACGCGTAAGTAGGACTGTGTGACAGGAGGGCAAAAGAGCATTCCGCTTGAAATCTCTGTAGCGATCGAACAAAAATCATGACTTTCGAATTTTTCCCGCGAAACCGAGACGGTCGCTTTTAAGAGTTTGTTTTGAGGCGCGAATTAACGAGATTTCTCTTTCTCTCTCTCTCTCTCTCTCTCTCTTTGAGGCGTCTGTACTCCACTTCTTCCTCGATCAAATCGTGAGATGAGGTTCCAACGGCGGGCGCGTTGGACAAAAGTAACTCGCTCTTTCTCGCGAGTAAATCACCGTGAAATTTTTTTCGCCGGCGGTTCGTTCCCGTTAAGTCGGAGATGCACGGCTTTATGCTAATTAGTTATTATAATAAGCTGCGTTAATTGCTCTAACAGGTGCTCGGCTCTCACGGCGTATGTATTTGGCCATACCGTTTTTTAATTATACCAGACCGGAATTAGATGTCGCGTCACGTGTGGCTACGGTTATTGCGTAACGAATTTGAGAAACAAAAATGCGGAACTTTTATGTCTTCCTTCCTTTTCTCTCTTTGTCACGGAAGTGTAATCGAAAAGCGATAAATATTTGACATTGAGTTCGCGTCGCACGTAAATAACGTCTTCAATTCACGTTGGTAAATTTTCCACATGGAAAAAAATTTGCCAAGCCTATTAGAACTTTTGGTTTTTTTGCCAAAATATTTTTTGTTGATGGAACAAAATATTCAATAGAGTCAACAATTTGTTTTGTTTTAGCAAAATTTTTCAGGAAAATAATAAATTGATCGATCAATGATATCAACGGTGCTTTACGTGTGTTTTTTTATTTTTGGAAGTTGCAATTAGGCGAGAGGAAAGCTCGAACTATGTTCAGTGAGCCGACCAACTAATCATCTTCCTTCGTCCGATTAACGCGGTCTTGTTTCTTTTTGAAATGTGTTCGGCGAGAAATGAATGCGCGTGACACAGACGCTCGCTGCAACAGAACACAAAGTGATTAACCTTCATGATGATGTTTGAGATAATTCGAGATATTTACAAGCGCGTATGCGTGCAAGAGAAAAACGCGTGCGTGATCGTCGATTTTGAAATTGCATTTTGCAACGCCGGACTGCATTTCCGTAACGCGGAACGTTTAAATGTTCTAACGCACACGAACAAAGTTCGCGATTTATGTTCGTCGGGATATCGATTCGGAAAAATTTGACGAGGCGATTCAATCCGGTAATTTGCGGAACGAATTTGCGAATTGAAAATAAGCGACTCTCATTTAACGGTATCAATAGCCGCACTATTTTGATAGAAAGTGAACATAAAAAAAATCTGACCTATATATGTTATACGCGCGCGAGTGTGTGTGTGTGTGTGTGCGTGACGGACGTCGTCCGACGGACACGAACATCGCGCGGCAAAAAGAGCGTGCGTGCAAAATTTAATCCGTCTGCGCAAATAATATCCGTGTGCGCTTGTAAAATCTTAGATTACATAATTACGGTCATTGCACGGTGAATAATAAGAGCAGCACCGTGTGGTGTTATTGCAACTTGTACGTTTTTTTTTTTATCGTGATAAGTACTTTTTCTCGGAAATTATTTAACAGCTGTTCGTCTTGTCGTCTAAAAAAAGCTACGATTTTTTCCGCATCTTGTGATCGGATCGATTGATTATTATCATCACTCTTTATTTTATATGTCCACGAGATATTTTTTAATTCTTCCGCGTCGCAGAAAAAAATCTAGTTTACGCAGCAAACACGCGCGCGCGAAACTTAATTCCCAAACCGGAAACGCGAAGAAGAAACGCGTCTATTTTCTGAAATGAAATAACATCAATGTTTTTTTTTTTTCTTTCTTTTTATCGTACATGCTTTCTCTCGCTAATGACAGGCAATGAAATCGTAATGGATTTTCATGTGCCATTTCTTTCGCGTGTTTCTGCGTTTGATGAGCATTTGATGCGATATTACTCCGCGTAATCGACGCCACGTGGAGCTGAAGTTTCCAGCGTTTTTTTTCGTAAAAAGTCGGTAGCGGAGCTGAAAAATTCAAGCGACCAGTTTCTATTACTTCTGCAGCAAGTTGGAGATGTATTTCTTTGAACAAAAAAATTTCACTCACATGTATTCATCGCGAAACGAGAAATAATATCCTTCGAAGGCGCGTTGTTCTCTCGCCGTGTTAAATCTTGAACGGGAGAACAACAGGAAGAGAGGAGGAGAAACGTAACAATCGATGGCAAAAGAAATCTGCCGGTGCGGGGGGAAGGAAAGAAGCACTCGGATAATTCGATTATTCCGGGTATTCGGAAGACGATTTCCGCGCGGTTTCCGCGACCATCTGTGTCTTCGATGCCACGAATACCCGTGATCGTCGCACAACACGACGCGGCGAACCGCACAGCAGGCGCGACACGTGTCGAATAAATACAAATAACATCACGCTATCTCGAGTTTCACGCGAGAAACCGAGTCACTCCGGCTTTTCCCAGTAACTACAGCGGACTAGATTTTTCCCCAGATCTAGGATAGGTATGTAACGCAATTTGCCGCCGGTGATCACGTCGTTTGATACACGTCGAAAGCTGTTACAAGAGCAAGAACGTCGTCGTTGCGTGCGAGAGAAACGTATAATCCGAGCGGACGTTAATTTTTTGAACGGCTGAGTGGAGCGCGCGTGTGACTTAAAACGTGACTCTCGAGGGAATGACAAATCCCCACGTCGCACTGATTGCAGATTGTCATGTGCGCGAGAAGCGATTGATGGCTCGTCGATCAATCGCGCAGCAAACGAGATTGAAAGACGATTCGCGCGAGTCTTCCTCGACGACGTTGTCGCCTCCGCGGCACGCGGAAACATTGCGAGGATCATTATTTTACAAGATTGATTGATTTTCATTATTTTGCCCCCCCTCCCCCCCCGTCAATCCTCGCGTGGAATTAGAAATCTCGCGCGCACAACAACGGATCGATGCGCGCCGATATAATTTAGAGCGCGATAATTTCTGAACTAGAAATCTCTCTGTTTCACAACCTCCTCCAGAAGATTAGATTTCGTTTCTGATAAACGCTCGATTTCTCCCGCGGAAATGCCGTTTCGGGAAAATCTCGCGAGACGCGACTTGCGATTCTCGAAAACGATTCCAACGCTGCCAATCATCGTTCGTCAATCCTTTCCTCTCGGATGGCAGCTCGGGATTTACGTCTCTCTTCCATCGTTCTTCGCGCGCGCGCTTGCAACCTTCGTCGAAGGGGTTTAACGAACTCTTCTCTCTCTCTCTCTTTCTCTCTCTATACTTCGATTCGTTCGAGCTATCGTATATTCTCGACGAAAATCTCACGCGGAAGAATTATATTCCGCCGCAGACTCGTAAAACTCTTTACGACTTAATTCTGCTTTTTTTTTACAATGAGAAACTCGCGATTACCTCGAGATCGACATCGCGCGAAGACGGTCCTTGTTTCGCGCACAATGTACACGCGTGTGTTCCCGAACCTTAAGAGAGAAAATTATTACGCGTGTAATAATTTTCGAATTTCGCAATATAATTCGAACGTTTTCTACAAACGCGCTCGATTCGAAACACATATATTGCGTCAAAAAAATGACGAAGCGAGCAAATATGAAACTCGTGAAGAGCAAAGCAAAGTGTCGAACCTCCGCCTCGTCTCTTTTCAAGTATTTCGTAATTCGTTTGCTCACTTGCCAGTAGATTTTGTGTTCCTTCTAGTAAAGAAAAAAATCCTCTTTTTGCAATAAAATAAATAAATATGTTTTCTACAATAAAAAGCAATAATCTGTAATACAAACAGTTATTGTGCCATTTGTGTAATGATAAAACGAGAGACGAGCGGCAGCTATTAATAGCGTTTCGTGCCGCATATCGTGAGGCAGATTGCGCGCGTATACGGTAGCGGCATCCATTGATACAGCGAGAGTGCGGAGAAAGTCGGTGGCGGAATCAACGAGCTTCACGAGGTAGACACAATATCACGAACATACACCACGATGATCAATCACGAAAAGAAAATTAGTTCGATCGAACTAACAAATTGACGGTTGAGAGGATACGTACCGAGCGTGACGAGGTGCGCGATGACGAATAAAAATTATAGCGTATAATTGAAGGTATATCGAAATCGCGCGGGCTCGCGCGAAGGGAAGAGGAAAAAAAAAGGAGGTACACGGACGTGAAAACGGAGGACTCCCTTGTGATATTTCGACGAGAGAGAGAGAGAGAGAGATAAGTCGCAAGTAGATCGCGGATTCAAAAATTTTGTCTGTCAATGAAGCGATCGGAAAGCAAAGCGTGTCTAAGTGCGAAATAATATACGTGCGAATTAATTTTGTTAAATTCAAAATGTCGACCCTGACCAAGATGCTTTTTTTTTTCTTCAAATTACAATTTTCACAAGAAGGTAAAGAAGTTGTTGTTTCTACATACGAGACGCGCAAATCAAGAGCATTCGATACAGATTGTCCGATTAAATCTAATTCGAATTCCAACGTAAGGTAATTTATACACTTTTAAAAATATTTCGCACTAGCGTTCTCACCTTGTTATTTTATCCTAAGATAAATGTCCCAATAGCCGAACATTTGTTAGAGAAGTAATTGTTACATGTATAAATATTTTAATTATTAGCTTCTTCTAATTTTACATATAAAAAATATAAAATTATATAAAATCTTGTACAAATTTTATTGTTATAATGATTTTTTAAATAAAAGTTCGGCCAGTGTGTGACCGGTCATTTTGGAACATTTGCCTCAGTTGAAGTACTAAGAGAATCGTGTAACAATTTGTACGGTATTTTTTATTTATTTTCATTCTGTTCGGGAAATTATGTTGCGAAAAAAAGAAGTTGCGTGGAATGAAACTCTTCGTCGAAATGTAAAAGCGAAAATTCGAAATGAAGACCCGGCATCTCTTCGGCAACTCTTTGTGCTTAGACTTGTAACGATATCGTTTGCGGGCGAGCAAGAGCAAAAGTGTCATGAAGAGTGAAGATGAAGCGGCAACAAGAGTGAAGCTCTCTCGAAGGAGGTGCGAACGAACGAAAGTGTGCCGTCTGTATACGTAGTCTTGTTCTTTAGAGGGGGATATAGTTCTTCAGACGCCAAGAAGAGCACGAAGAGACCCATGCCCGTCGAGGTACACGTCGTTTCCACACAGTGGGGGCAGCGACATAAGTACAAGACGGTCTTAAGAAAAGCCTTCATTCTGATAGCAGATCGCAATCGTACGAAGTCGGTGAATTTGTGCGAGAGAATACGAAACACTTCGATCCGGAGTCGCGAAGCAACCGAAAGACGCGAAGAGGCGACACGACTTTTGCGGCGGGGGGTTGAAATCGCAATCCTCCCAAAGAGAGAAGGAAGAATCGTCCTATTTACGAGACGAAAGAAGAAACACTCGCAGGGGGAGACCGACGTATCAGATTCGCAGACAGACGCGGTAAGTAAATTGCGCGTATTGCAAATGATTGCGTTTTTTTTTCTAAAAACGCACGATTATGACACGTAATTGCATATAATTGTGGCTAATTGCGCGGAGATTCTGCGGAATTCTGTGATTACGCAGACCTGGATCGAACAAGAAAAAAATTCACTACGTGACTACCGCACGCGATAGAAAACACCACGCCGATTTAAAAATAAAAAAAAAATAACGTTACGAGAAGTAGATATGTTTAACGATTTGATCGCTGATTCGATAGTTAAGTCGTTGAATAAAATATGTATTTTCATTGATTGCACGTGCGATTTTAATTTCAGTCCGTATAGCGAAGGGGTCGGATTTCGTCAGCGTGCCACCTGCGCGCGACTTCTGTCCGGCGCGATCGATTTTTATGGATCGCGAGCGCGAGATCGCGAACGGAATCACGTTCGACCTTCCGCGAGTGATCGAACGTCGATCACGATTCCTATCGCCGTTCTATCGATTGATATTCTCGTAATGTTTGATCCGAAACGGCTAGGGAGCGAGCATGGGAAAAGCGCTAGGAATGCTTTCGTCCTGGCCAGACGATCGATATCTTTCGCGTCGCGCTCGTGAATGATAATAAGATACCGCTTTTCTTCTATTATCTTCGTTCCGCTGTCACTTTTCACGTACGTCGATCTCACTGGATCTCTTTTTAAAATCGAGTAGCTGTTATTAACTGAGCGATATATATTTATTTATATTTGTATATTAATTTATTATTTTATTATGTGAATCAATTTTTATCGAAATCGATTTTGAAAAAAAAACACGCAATAGTTACTTTGATCAATTATCGCGATCAATTAATTACAACGCGGAGATTTTGTTGCCATCCGATTTTCTTTTTGCATTCGACGCTGCAGGTCGACGATTCCGTTCGCTTAAATTTCTTTTCGTCGTTTCAACACGCAACGTGACTGATTTGTCGATTGACAAACTGACCGACTGACAAAATTGTCTCAAATTCTACTTTTTGCGAACAACGGACTCATACGTGAGATGTGTTTCATTCACTTTGCGCGCTTCCAAAAATTCTTACCGAATTATATTCTTCTCGCGGCGTTTTTTTCTTTTGTAGCGTCCCACTCCTCGTGTAAAAGTCGCTCGATTCTATTTGCGGTTTCTCGTCGATCGTGAGGTGGATCCGAAACACCCGCTTGTGTGTACGATTTTCGCATTCGCTAGTAGTCCGACGATGCGACAAACGACCGAGATTCGGACTCGGAGGGTTTCTACCCCCCTTTCGCGAATAAATGAGGCTTTTCAGGAGCTTTCAAGTTTCGTCACCTGCACACGATCGTAGAATTTTTTTTTTTAATTGAATTAAATTGAATTAAACGACGTGTTTGTTTGAGAATACGCGCGTTGCAGCAATTTTTAAACTCGCTTGGCCGATTGGATTTTGCGGTCTCGGCGTCAGACGCGTCTTCAAATTGCTTTTTACAATCAAGTCGCACGGTTACGTCCCGATAAACTGCGACGCGATCCAAAAAAAAAAAAAAAAAAANATTAAACGACGTGTTTGTTTGAGAATACGCGCGTTGCAGCAATTTTTAAACTCGCTTGGCCGATTGGATTTTGCGGTCTCGGCGTCAGACGCGTCAACAAATTGCTTTTTCCAAACAAGTCGCACGATTATATAACCTTAAAGGAAAAAAAAAAATAAAAAAAAAAAAAAAAAAATGAAAGAAAAAAAAATACATACACCGAGAGGTTTGAGGAAATTACGGCTGTTAGTATCAAAGTAGCGTGCGCTATTAATATCAGAAGCGAAAGACTCAACTGACGACAGGAAAGAGCGCGCGTTTCATTCGTTTAATTCGTTTTACTGCGATTTTTACGATCATTCCCGCGATGATGACACGATCATTAGTTAATCACCGCACCAAAAAAATTATATTCTCGTAAGTAGAAGATTTTATACTTAAAAAATCTTCTTAAAGATTTTAGATGATATTCTTCTGAAATTAAAAATATATTCTTTATTTAAGAATATATTCTTAATTTAAGAATATAGTCTTTTTTGATAGTGAGATATATATATGTTAACATACAAAGATGTTTTTTCGGGTTTGAACCGCGTTAGTGTCATTTTTATACCGACGTTTCGTGAACATTACAGCTCACTTCATCAGGGTTTGAAGAACAGCCTGATACTGTATCAGCCTGATACTGTATCAGCCTGATAATGAAAATGACACTAACGCGGTTCAAACCCGAAAAAACATCTTTGTATGTTAATACTACACACCGCGAAAGCATCAAATATCAAATATATATATGTTTTTCTATAGAGGCTTTTTATATTCTAATCAGTATATATTCTTATCAATATTACTATTTAGAGGATTTTTTCTTAAAATAAGAAACTCTTCTTGGCGTCTATTTTAGTATAAAATATACTTAAAGTAAGTGGGATATCCTCAAAACAAGAATACAATTTTTTCGGTGCGGAGTTGTTGTACACAGCAACAAGTAATTTGCAACGTGCAATTAACTCGCGTAAAAAATATATATATCTCGCGCGCGCGCGCGCGCGTAAGTTCTTCGATTTTTCTTTTTCCTAAAAATCTGCTGAACAACAACATTCGCACAAAAACGTTTCATCGAGGCTAATCGATTCGTTTATAAAACTATACCGTTGCTTTGCGCCATTAATGTTTTGCGCGCGCGTCCTTAACAAGTAATAAATGCAGTTTATTTCCGCAGGAATCGTGACGGACACGTTCGCGGACGAGACGGATTTGAAAAGTTTTTTTTTTTTTTTCTCATCGCCGCGCGATAATTAACGCGCGATATCAAACGGCGTTCGCACGTTTCGACGCCACACTCTACTCCACAAACGGCGATGATTGATCTCCGCGCGAAACCAAGTAGATTTTCTACTTGAAAGATGTGAAAATTTTCGACGCAAAACAGACGAACGAAAGCGCGTTGTCGCTTCATGCTGGAGTTGTAGTTCCGCACTAAATCGGATAATTCGCTCGCGTCGAACGCGCTTTTGTTTCTTCTCGGTTTCGAGAAAGTTAGAAAACGCGAGCCGAATCCGATCCGATCTAAAGGACTGAGGACTTTTCCCTCTTTCGGTAAAAAAAAAAAAAAAAATAAAAAAATAAAAACAACAACAAAATCCTAATGCGATTTGCAGATATCGCGGATATTCGCCTGAATACCGCGACGACGAAGTGTAAAAGCGCAATTGACGATACGAGCGACCACTTGGGTGCGCGAAACACTGTATACACGGCAAAATAATGTTTGCATCTGAAATCTTAAGTGGAATCGCTTAAGTGCGACGATAATGGAGGAAACGATTATCGCGATTTGTTCGCGATATGCCTATTTGGCTCGGACAAAACAAAAAGTTGGGCACTCCTATGTATGGACTCATAGAAGTATCTTGGGTCAGTGTCTCTAACGGTCTCGATCGAGCAACTTCGATGGCGCTATTGTATCTCTCGAAATAATTTGTGCGCGCGCGGCGCAAGACTCGACTTCTCCGAGAGTTGGAAAAAAAAGTGTATTTGGGATCTTCTCGACGGAGAGAGGGGAAGGATCACGGTATGCCTCTTCTTTTTCTTATTACATATCGTGGAATTACTTGAAGGCCTTTAAGCTGCTAAATTCTGAAATTAACAATCGGGTACTGTTAAACGCTCGCTCGCTCGCGCGCGCAAACGGACAATCGGCATTCCTCAAATCGGGATTCCTGTGATCCGCGGTAACGGCGCGGTGAACGGCGGCGCAACTCGCTCGCACGATTGTAATCTCGGAGAGGAAGCACCTGTGCAGCTCTCCGACGAAGTCCTTCGTCGCCTCTGTCGGCGCAATTATGAGAGAACCTTGTAAAGTCGCTCATTAGTCACGTGCGACTCGAAGAGCGATCCTAAATAGGCGATATCCTTCGTTTTTCCACCGCACGCCGTTCGGCGTAGAGTCAACGTGCGGAATCGCGCTCGATAACGCGCGCGCGCGCGCGCGCACAAAAAGCAACGTTTTCTCTTTGTTAAAGTTTTTTTTTTTTTTCTAAAAAAGAAAAAAAAGTTCTCAGAATGAAATAAAATGTTGCGTCACAAAAAAGAGATATTTCTGTATAAAATCCTTTTCTTGCGTCGAAAATTTGTCGCGGTGTGAGATCAATTTTCAAGTGGAAAATCTCGTTTGGTGAAATAAATATCCAATAAAAAAAAAAAATGTACACGGTATGTATATAGGTTTCTCATTTTCTCTTATCGGATCTTATCGCATCAGAGCTATCAAGAAAAATTTCAATCGATTAATTACTGTTATACGCCTCGATTAGACAAATTGCTAACATAGTCGAGTGTTTCGATTTTCAAGTATTTTGCACGATTAATTCGCGAAGGACGCGCGATATCTTCGCGTGAGAAGTCAGCTCTCCGGAAAGATCGCGGCGCATTAACGGGGAGGAGGGAATGCGTCTTGCGGGATATGCGATATTGAGAATTTCGTTAAATAAAGAATTTCTCAATTTGCACACAGCCGATGAATCACTTTGCTTATACGAGCTTCCGCGCCACATCCCGTGAGATTCCGCGTATGTACGTACATGTTAAAATGGTGCTGCTGAAATCAGCAGCGTAAAATTGGACGATTAAAGAAGCGGTGAAAAAGAACGAGTACGCATCTCTCTCGCGAGATTCGTCCTGTTTTTTTTTTTTTTTTTTTTCTAACCGAGTTCCGCGTCTTCGACGAGAGCGCGACACGCGTCAGTAGTGATTTATTTTATTCCGGAGACGCCGAATTCCGAGATTCTCGCCGCGCCAACCTCATCTTCGCGCGGCACAAAAAGCAAATTTTTCGATTGTCAGCGATTTTTTTTTTTCTTACAAAGTCTGTTGATAAATCGTCAGATCGATTCGCGGCGAATTATCGTTGCCATTTGTCACGCGCGCGCGTGACGTGCCGACACATCTTCAAACGCTCGAAAATTCGCGGCGTTCATTTATCTTCGGTCTGACGTTTCTTTCGTACAGCGAACGATAATAAATAAAAATAAAAAAAAAAAAAAATAGAAAAAACCAAACGAAAGAATAGACGATAGTTCGTGTGCGATTTTCATCAGACGTGTACGCGGTATCTTCCTTTGCTCAGAGACGGTGAAAAAAAAAAAAATGGCCCCGTTTCCGCTTCGCGGAGTATAGGTGCGATTAGCGTGCAATTATTCGGGTCAACAATGGGATCCCGCGACTACGTCTATTACTCGATAGCTAAGTGTTTCTCTCTTCTTCCCTCCCCCGCTTTCAGCTTCCGTCGAAATTGAAGGTTGCTCGTTTGTCGCTACGCGAAAAGGGGAAACCTGTTTCTATATCGAGAATCAAAGCGCAAGGCGCGTAATGACACGGCTTTGTAGAAAGTATGACCATTTACGACTGACGTTTGCGGAGACTGCTGTCGTACGAACGCGAACGGTAGTAATTTAGCTAATTTTGGGCGGTTACGCACGCGTTCCACGCCGGAGACATGTGTTGCGCGTGTGTATACGCTTCAATAATTATCAGATCCGTCGGAAGAAACCGGATTTTCTTTTTTTAAGTCCGCATGTGTATGTATACTTTTCTCTCTCTCTAATTAGACAACAAAAACACAATAGTCGAGATAGTAATCGAGATATTTATTAAATAAAATATTCAATAATAAAAAGTCGTGGTAACAGAGAAATAAAACAAGAGCCGTGCGAAATATTAAAATAAAATCTTGCTTATTATTCAATTGAATTGGAAGGAACCAAAAGTTCGATACTGTTTGCTAATCAAGTTAATTAGACTTTTATAAACTTGCATCAACAACCGTGTCCGGCTTGTATTGCGAATTTTTGCTCGACCCATCACACATACGTTTGATTTGAAAATAAAATATTTAATAATATTTTATCTCTCATTAATATAGTCAATAATATATTTTACAAAATATAAAATATATTACAAAATATATTTGTTAATAAAATATTCCGTTACCAAATATTTTGCTTACGTAAGGTCGTTTTACTTCTTTCTTAATCGGATAATAATAGAGTCTCGTTTCGATTATTTGTTTAAAAAATCGTAGTGTCAGAAGTAAGAAATAATTCGAGCACTTTTTCGTATCGCGTGCGACATAGATATGTCGTCTCAAAGTATATATACGATCGTACGCCACGTGAGACCGCGCGAACAGGTAATATTACAATGCCGGTGTCTCGCGCGTTACGAAATCGCGCATTATTATGCAGCGCTCATAGTGACACATACGTAACCGTGTACCGGTGCTTTTGTTTCAGAGAAGTAACGGTCCATTCGGAACGTACGACGCGTAATAAGATATGCGCGAACGCTTTGTTGGCTAAAGCAACGAAAAAATTGAAGTAGAGGTAAAGAGAGAGAGAGAGAAAAAGAGAAGGAAAAAGAAACAACACACGCGCGTGTGTTCTCATGTTTTTTAAGAGAATATTTTTTTCTCAGAGAGTAACGTTATTTGACTTTTTGTATTTAAATTCGTGGATGTAAATAAACTCCGGTCACTTTAACAGACTTGAATAACACACACGAGATATTTAATTCTCGATTATTAAGATAAACGGTTTCTTTTGATCCTATTTTAAATACGAAAAAAAAAAATAAGTGCACGTGCGTTGTGCAAACAATCAAAAATCAGCTGTAGAATATCGACCGATGATAAGCACTCACTTGTTGACAACACGGTAAGACACAACAACTTTACCTAGCAATGATAAGGACAATCAAAATCCTTCATTATCATATGTGCGTAATTTCTTGCAAAAAAAAAAAAAAAATGAATTTTGTAATAAAATAACATCTGCTGTTTTTTTAAACGTAACATTGTCAAAAAATAAAGACGCAAATAATTTATAATATATACAATTGGAACGTGTACATAAGCCCATAAACTTAATGTAAATTAATGCAAACGTATGACCATTAAGATAAATTCGCAATTGACAAACTCGTCGCTAAGAGCAAATCGGATTATGCAAATAACGAAGCAACCGGTTGGGAGAATACAACAAGAATATAATAACAGAGCTATTACTTCGCGATAAACGTCTATTGAGACGCCCTCCCCGTCAAGATATCATCGTGCGATTACGCTGACACGACAGAAAATTGCCATCTTTCAAGATCACAGCGAGAAGGTAAGACAATTCCGAGTGGAGTCCCGAGATAAAACGTGCTTGACGAAGAAATCAAGGGAACAAAAAAAAAAAAAAAAAAAGAACAACGGATATGTGCGGAAAGGATACGGATATTTGAAACGCGTCAGTCTTACTTAGATGTTTGCGGCCGCGGACAGCCGCTCTGAGAAGAGAAGGATCAACCATTGTCTCGTGTACGATTGCTCAGCGATAAACGAAGAAAAGACACACACGCGAGAGAAAGGGTCAATCCTATGTATTACCTTATTATAACCGACCTTCTGCAAGGTCCTCCTTTGCAAGCACGGCAGAACTTTGTAGCTGGAATGCGTGACTCAACAATTTTATAACCCGCTTTCAATTACCCTTCTTGATGCTCTTGTTTCGTTTGTGCCTTCGCTGCCAGAAGGAGGAGAAGGAGAAGAAGAAGAAGAAGAAGAAGAAGGAAGAAAACGCGAGGAGAGCGCGCGAGCAAAAGGCGCAAGGAGCGTCCAAATGCCGCATCGCGTTTGTCTCCTTTACCCCCTTTCTCGCCTCTCGTCCTTTTTCTCGCTCCGCTCGCAGGGGACGTGATTTATTCGACGTCAGAACGCGTACAATCGCGTGTGTATGCGCGCGCGCGCGCAACCACAAGAAGGAGGTTCGATATAATAGTGTGCGTGGCTAGACAGGAAACGCGTCTCTCTCTTCTAAGGACATCCACCCCACCGAGCGAACAATTTGTTTTGGCTCGTTTGCTCGCTCCGCTGATCTGGAGCGACGCTACGTCACTGCCGTGTATTTAATGCCGCGAAGATACGCATTTTGTAGGAAAAAAACAAAAAAATAAAGAAAATTAAGATATTAAATGCCAATACGAGCCAATGTTACGGAGTTTTATGTAATCATTTTTTTGAACTTTACTTTATTTTCTTCTTAAAGAGTGAACTTTCGATCTGGGATCTTCATCGGTAGTTCTTACAGAAATAAATTTAAAAAGATATAAAACAATTGAAACGTTGGAAATTCGAGAGATTAAGAAGATAATTGTCTTGAAAAATGAGCGTAAGAAAATTCAATTAACTATATTGATACATTAATATTTTTATTACTATACTATTTTTATGTACAATAAATATTTCATGTGTACATAAAATATAGCGAGTTTAATTTTGATTAAAAACTCGGGTTTATTAGCTACGAGAAAGTTAATTAACCAGATATTGCTAACAGCCACAAGATTCTTGCAGAATTTCTTGCGCATAAAATACATGAGTTATGGTGTCCTACGTTACGCGTATTATGTCCTTCTTCCGCGGCCGACAACTTCATATACTATTCCGAGTTGGTTGTGCATTTATATCGCAGTTGTCTCTCTGGTTTTATTTTTTATACGCGCACCGATTATCCGCGTATCGAAAAATAAGTCGCATCATAGAAATATCTCGTGAGTAATGCCCGACACGCCTTTACAAAAATGTATTCGTCCCTTTTCCAGATATCGCGACGATGGTACCGATCCTGCTGATACCCGTAATCGGATTCGTGGCGGCAAATCCCCTTCCAGACGCGCTGGATAACCGATTGGTTTCTCAAATTCAAAAGGCGCTCTCGCGATCCGCGGAGAGTCGCCTCGACACAATGCACGAGAGTCCAAACAAAATGAACAAAATGATGGAAAATATAAATAAGACGCAAACGGTTCTGCCGAAGCGCACGAGCGATCGTCTCAGAGCGTCCGGTTTGGAAACGACGGACGGATTCAACGAATTTGTTGAGAAACGGACGATAGGGCGAAAACACAAGGCTATATTCGTGGATTATCCTCTGATACCGCATTACCCGAGGGTGCCCGCGTACGAAGTCGACGACTCATCGGAGATCACGACGAAAGACAGATTGTCGGGGGAGTCCGAGAGATATCAGGAGAGCGATATCTTCTACATACGACTGCCGCCCACGCCGTACATGTTCGTGCCCGGTCTTGGCTACATTTCGCAGCCGCCCGCATACTCGACCGCCGCCCTGAAGCCTCAAATATCTCTCATCGCCCAGACGCTACCCCAGCTGTCACCCCACATGAGACCCACGGTGCGACCTCAACCGGCGGCGGCGGCGGTGGTGGCAGCAGCCTCGCAGCAGACCGTTAATCCTTTCATTAAATTGCCCATAGACTTTGTGAGCAACGGCAAGCCCACCTCCGTCTACCAATGGCAGAAGAAGCCCGGCAAGAAGCCGACCGACAGTCCAATCACCAACCTGGACGAGCTGTCAGCCGGCTTTGTGAGCAACGGTAAGCCGACCTCCGTTTATCAGTGGCAGGCGAATCTCAAACCGGCAAAGAGGCCGGACAATTCGCTCAACAGCCTCGATATGGGGCCTTACACCTTCAATGGCAAATTGACCGGCGTGTACCTGCTCGGGGCCGACGGATCGTCCTCCGTGCGCCAACCCATCCGGTATCCCGATTATCAGGACAATTATCAAGCCACGTACTACTGAGCACCCGTTCCCGCTAATTCGCAAACGTCGACTGCGAGGCCGCGACCGTACAATTTGCAACTTCGTATCTTTCGTGGCGAATATGTTACGGAGGAGTGACAAGTGATTACACACACGTGTGTTCCGAACTTGGAATGTGATACTTGGGTCGCGATAATAGTTACTTGCGAATCTTGACGGGGAAGAGAGCAGCCAAGTGAATCTAAGTACGCGGAACTCGAGTCTGCTACCGGCGATAATAACCACGTGTCGAATGTTCCAGGCTCTATAAATCATAATGAACGCGCGCTGTACATTTGTAAATTACGTCTACCTACCTACTCCTCGCGTCGCAAAAACATCACGCGCTTCATTATTGATATCTTACTAAACGCGCGGGAGTTGCGAAAACGCGTGCGTTTCTCGCTTTCGGAACAAGCGTGCCGAGCGTCCTGAAATTCGTTTGTTACATCCTGTAATGTCGCTACGATGTATTCGACGCTTCATCTGTTTTTGTAAAGTGTACAGAAAACGCGAAATTTTACGTAAAAGTTTAAAACAAAATATTTATTTTTTACTATATTTTTATAAATATATTAATATATTTAAAATATTTTTGTAATAGATATCTAATGTATTAATATATTGTTTTTTTTTTAATTATATTCTAGTGATACTTTCAATGTGTGTGTTTGTATTGTGTGTGTGTTACAAAAACAACGAGTTTCTCGAGCGGTTTTCACCGGAAGCGCGGAAAGTTTTCCGCTAGATTGCGGCAATGAAGCAAATACTAGTTATAGAAATTTTTGTATATCGTTTTGCACTTGTTTTGCTCTTTTTGTACATTATAGAATATTTATTATTGATCGACGGCGCGCGACGTGGACATTACACATTTGTAAATATGTTAAATACATACGAAAGTTGTTTCACGAATAAAAACGTGATCGTTCTTTTTAAAAATCCTTTCCCGTGATATTATAGTAAGACGATGTCTTTCATACATTTCGTCCCACACGTATATACGCGCGCAACACAAATATTGACTTGGGACGTGAGTTTGGTCGGATTGTCTGGACTGTATCCTGTCTGGTTACGTGCGCCGTTGCTCGGATAAAAGATGCGCGCGCGTCAAAGGATTACAAAAATTTTATATTAATTCGACTCCGCTCTGACCTCGCTCAATCTTCAGATATTATTTTCTCTCGAGTTTAAAAAAAAAAAAAAAAAAAAAAAACATTCTAACGAGACGTAAAATAAAATAAAACGCATGTAACGAGAGAGAGAGAGTTTTTTGTTCGAGACAATAATGTGAAATATTGAGAGATTACGACGGAGCGCGCGGCTCGTCCTGTCATTTCTGATTTTTTTGTCGCGAGAGGGACAATCTTCGACGGAGAGAGAGACGTGTAATTCCTATAATTTGCGTCGGACAACCTGACGCTTACTCGTCTCACAGGAGAAACAGTGAAAAGACATAATGGTAAAAGCACTTGCCCCCTGGTGGAAACCGTTCTCCTTAGTATTTTAAATTTATACGGTCAATTACCAAAAAATGTGGCCCCGGAGGCGAGCGACTCGCTCGCGCTGATGTGCGGTTGTGTTACTCACAGATATTCAAGTAAATGCGTTTGTAACGGAGTCGCAAGTGGTTCTCATTCGGGCCCGCAAATTGGCCCGGGAGGTCTTTATGAAGACGGAACGTGGCAAACGATGCTTGTGACGGCGGAATTAATCCCCCGAAACGCACACGCTTTGATATTACATACATCTCAAGCCGGCGGACTCTCGTTCGATCTTTAATGTGCGAACTGAATAAACCGAACGCACGGGAGACCGGTTCTTCTTCGCTTAATGGCTGCGGCGCAGTTCAGATCGGTTACTTCATTATCCGATGCCGATTATAAAAGGCGGTTTTGTTGGATTAGCACGCGGTCGCAATTAGCGCACGCTCGTAATTAGCACGCTCCAAGGAGTTTTTTGTTTATTTATTTATTTTTTTTTTTTTTGTTTTGTTACAGATCGCCGCAATCGCGGTGGGAGAGAAATTCGAGAACGTTCCGCGAGATGCTTCGCGATTTGCCAATCGCAATTGCGATGCGATCTAATGAAATACACAATGCACAAAGATCTATAAATAGTTTTATTCAGTACACTGAGAATATACCTCGTTACAATCGAGCACTCTTGTGTATATGTATAATACTTGTATATAATATACGTATACGAGAAGAAAATATCTTCGACGCGAAAACCTTCTCTCGCGTCAATAGGCGCGGAAAGGATGAAAAATTTTACGTATCAGAACATATGTTGTATTGTCCAGTCTCTTCGTGAAATGTGTGTGTGTGTGTGTGTGTGTTTGTGTGTGTGTATATTCGTTCGTGATTACATCACGGAGAATCGCCATTGATCAAAAATTTGACGTGCGCACGCGCGCGCACGACCAATTTTCTACACTATATGTGACAGTATAAAAAATTATCACGAGTGACGCGCATAGAAATAGAGTACACGAGTTTTATACTTATAAAAATATATTATACACAATGTTAACTTAGAGAATTTGATTGCAGGATCCACCACACAAACGGGGATCTCTCGTTAGTAGGAAGAAACATTTCGGTCGCAAAAAATCCAATCGACCGCAAAAGCTCTCTCTCGCGCGCTTCTCAGATCAGATATTCGCTTAAAAAGACGCACGCGGTCTATAGTCTAGATTCAAAAATAAGCTCTGTGAAAAACGTGTTAAAAAACTTATGCTAAAACTACGCTAAAATCCGAGTGTGGAAATATATATATATATATAGTATCTCTTCTGGGTTTTTGTGAGAAGAGAGCATCGCTTAACGATCTAATACTATATAAATAAAAAAGCGGCATACAAAAAAAAGCTAAGTCATGATCCGACTACGTAATAGCTTTACGGTGTATCGCGTCGACTTCGAATAATGCCATTCGATATGGAAACAGACATCGAACATTCATCGATTAATTTGATTAATACGATTACGTTTTTTTTTCTTTTTTTTTTTTTTTTGAATTAGGAAATAATAAGTAAGTTTGACGAAAACTGATGATTTTTATCCAAACACAGACTCGTGTAATGTGATTTTTACGCGGAAACATGATATGCGAAAATTTTCCTCATTTTGTCGCTTTACAAAATAAACGTCACTTGATATTCATTTTTCAAACAATTCAAGAGATTATTTAAAACGACAATGTGCGTTAAAAAAATTTATTATCGACGGTAATAACGGCAATGATTATTTTTATATATATATATGTATATATATATTTGTAATATTTACTTATCGATATATATCTTGTAGATGCAAGACCGATAACGACATACATTTGTAACAGAACAGTTCGCGAGACGCACTTGGCCTAGAATTAAAAAAAAAAAAAAAAAGAAAAAAAAACGGCCATGTGCGATAAAAGTGTGTGAAAGTCTCCGTTTCTCTCTCTCTCTTTTTCGTTCTTTTTGTTTTTTCGTCGTTGTTTATATCCGCGTACGAGATGACCCTCGCGATTCTGTACAAAACAGAGAGTTAGGTACGCGTTACTACTTAAACTTAACAGGCTCGCGCGCGCGCCGCTTAAGACGTTACACACGATTGTGCACAATTATACGCGAACGGCGATGGGGGTAGGAGATTAAGGTAGAAGAGGATGATAGTACACCGGCTTGCGGCTCTTCTCCATGATGTAGAAAGCCTTGGGCTTGCCGTTTCCGGGGAAGTTGTGGACGCTGGTCGAGGAACCCGTCTTGGTCGCGATCGGCGCGTAATACGACATGGCGGCTTTTTTCCGGTGCTTCTTCATCTTCGGCGCGGTGTTCCTCGAGCCGTGAAGTTCATTGGTCAGATGGATCCTGTGCACGCTCAAGTCGTCCAATCTGTACGCCTTGTTGACCGCGTCATTCCTCTTCGTCGACTCGAAGCGAGACTTCTCGTCGTCGGGATAACTCAGTCTCTTGTCGTTGTTTCTAACGTGTTTCGTCATCGATGATTTCTGATGGGAGTAAATTTTGTTCGTGTCGACCGCGCGGTACTCGTAATTCTTGCCGGCCGTGTCGAGAGAATAGATCTTGTTCGACGCGGTCTTCGCGAAAGACAACTGCTGCCGCTTCTTCGCGTCGTCCAATCTCTTCTTCGCCTGATCGCTTCTCAACTGACTCAGATGGAGACGCTTCTTCTCCGTCATTTTTTTCATCACCGGCAAGTTCCAGTGATAGATCTTAGCGGGTTTGCCGTTTCCCTGAAACCCAACCGGAAAATTCGGCCCGGTCTTGGTAATCTTGTCGTTGTCGTCGACCGATTTGTGCGGCCTCGTGATGGTGTAATACGGCGGACTCGCCGGGAGCTTCACCATGTAAACGTGACTGTCCCGATGCCCGTGACGACGGCTGTACGGCTGATGTATGCGCATTTGCGAGCTAAGCCCCGGCGGTTCCGGTCCGGCCAGTCGCTTCTTGTGATGCCCGTCCGGTATTTGTAGAGGCGTCAGTCCGAGCCGATTTAGAATGGCCGCGTTGCTCGTGTGAACCGTCTCGAAACTGGGCGAATCGTCATCCGGAGTCACGGCCGTAACGAGACTGGCCGAGGACACCAGCAGAAAGCCGCTCAGAAGAAATAATCTGAAACGAGAAAACGTTGTCACCTGCCGTTGTCTACAATCGTTTTATCGGTCAAAACAAACGAGTATTTCGTGCTGCAAGGGAAGTTGTTTAATTCCGATACGTTCTTAGAAACGTCTTGAAACGAGAAGTGAAATCTGATTCCCCTGTACGCCATGCGAACGCCAGGTTACTTGTCGAAAACAAATTCAAGTGAAAGAGAATTTCAGAAACGAAAGTGACAAGTTCCGCGCCAACGAGGCGTTTAGAAACGATCGCACGAGTCGCCGGGTGTGAAATTTGCAATGTAAAATCGACGCGCGCCGTCACTTCGGTATGTGCGTTGGTTACGAATCGCGCGGTTGAACTCGATGAACCGCGCGCGAAATAAATTATCTCTCTCTCCCGCGAGTTTAATTACTCGCTACCAGACGGGGATAAAACTCGTTAATTACTTCGCGTCTATCTTCGCGTTTTTGTTTTTTTTTTTTTTTAAATCGACGATGGCTTTTAACGGCTCGCTGAATCTCTCTTCCTTCATCTTGACACCTCGAATCGAAGAAGAACGCGCGAGTTTTATTGCCTAAACGTACGTAAATAAATAAATTTCCGCGTTTGAAAAGCCGAGGCATAAATTTGCGCGAGCGCAACGTCGAATATAGTTACGCGAAAGTTGCAAGCGCGGCGCGTCCGAAGAAATAATGAAATGTTATTTGCTTGTCGGGGAGGAAAGGAGAGGAGAGGAGAAGGGTGGATGAGTCGAGTGAATTGTATTTGGTAAAAGCCAGTGTCCAGCTTGGGTCTTGGAACGTCCGTCACGCAATAGCCATAAATTAATATGCCAGCCAGGCGTCTCCCTCGTTGCGAAATTATTCCTCCATCCAGCAAGGTACTTGACGTGGTCATTCACAACGACGCGACGCTCGTGCTGTTCGTCGTCCAGGGGATATAAGCGCGAACGTAGGGAAAGCAGAAAGAGAGAGAGAGAGAGAAGATTGCGCTGTTAGCAAGTCACGTTCGACGCTTTTCTTTGTAACTCAATAATTAGAGATAATAAGAGATATAATTTCTTTACCTTTTAACGCGTTCGCGGAGCGCGCACTGTGCGTGCGTCAAACGATCGAGAGAGGATATCGATGAAATATCGAAAAGCTGTGAGTAAAAATACAGGAAAGCCAAATGTGTGCGTCAACACATGTGTGTGTGTGTGTTATTACCGTTACGTAAATGACATAACACGACAGAGGTTCGAGGTATGGGAAATGTCAATGTACTGTTTCGCGAATGATAGTAGGATTTGATATAAAATTTACGGTTGTAACAGAGAGAGAGAGAGAGAGAGAGAGAGAGAGAGAGCCGGGAATGGGTCATTGCCTTCGTCTTGACCCAAAAATGTACTGACCGAGATGCAAGTGGCGTAAATAAGTACCCCGAGATCTCGGAATGCGGTTTGCTTATCGTTATCTCGCTCGTAACGTATCGACTTTAAGATAAAATGAGTGTGATTTTAACGCAATTAGAAGATAAATACGCGTGAACATAGAAAAAACAAATATATTTTCTTCTTTATTTCCTTCTTTCTGTCCTTTCTCTCCCGCACAAAACACGAGTATTCAATTTCTTAAACGCGATAAATTATTGAAAAATACGATTCCGATAATCTCCAATTTAGAGAGAAATGTCTCTCCGAGAATCTCGCGTCACAGGTATACGAAATATTTTTATAGTGTAAAATAATGTAAAACAAAATACACTTTAAAAAAAAAATATTTAAAAATAATAAATATTATAATTCGAATTAATTATTAATTCCGAAATCAATATCGGGCGCTTGGAATCTCTTGTACATATATAAAAAAATCTATTTATTCCCCCTGAAAATTTAACTTGAAAGAAACACCTTGATCAGAATTTAAATTTTTTTTATTCTCACGTTGTCGAAGATGCGACGCGGAAAAACAATAGCCACCTCCGGCGGAGAAGAGCGCGTATGCGGGCCCGAAAGAATGCGGAAGAGAAGATTCGATGTCCGAAGACGGGAGAGAGTTCGAAATTAGCCCTGACTTGAGGAGCTCGCTCGCTCCTCGAGGAGGAGTGTGAAGAAGAGGAATAAAAGGAGCGCGGAAAAGTAGCCGCGCGTCGGACGAGCACGTGCATGTGCATTGGAGGTAGATAGGTAGATAGGTAGGTATGCGTGAGAAAAGCTCACGGTTGGAAATCTCTAACGTAGGTAGGTACCTACCTACTTCTATCGGTTGTGTGTTGATGGAAAGGCGCCACGATGCGCATGAGTGGAATGAAAGATGAAATGGAATACCAACGTTGGCGTCTTGCGACGACCGGAGATTAATCTTCATGATCGTCTCCGTCCGGTGACGGCGGGCACACGTTTTACTCGCTCTCGCGAGTAACTTTAACTCGGTTTAATGATTACGGATATCGCGAAACGATTTAATTCCCTCTCGATGCATCCTCCCCTTGTCCCTCCTCTCCCCGATATCGTCGAAGCTAATTCGATTGCATTAAACGTATCACGTATTTCGCGGATGCAATCGCGCATCAAGTGCGTTAACCTTCGTTCGAACAGCTCCGGAACGTGTTCTTCATCTCTGCCGCGTGCTGGAAATATTGACAGGAATTGTGCACCATCTTCTGAATGAACTCTATTGCAATTAAAAGAATATTTCCGCGATGTGTTTGTAACACGTGGCAATATTGTAATATTTTTTATTTCTGCGACAAACATGCTGCAGGAACAACCATCTGCGATCCGCGACGAGCGGCTTGAAAGACGCGCGCGAGAAGTGCTTCCGAAGCGAAACATGTGAAAAGTGTTTTTCCAAACAAGCTGTTCAAACGATCACTTGCGAGTCGTTATGTTTCACACACCCTTGCTATGTGGACGAGTCCCTATAGACCGAGCGTATGTCTCAGTCGTGCGAACGTCGCACATGTTATATGTACAAACAATTCTACATGGAAACAGCGCGAGGTAGAGTTTCCGTCCATCTTATGTCCATCGATATAGGAGAAAAAACGAAGTTAAATAGAAAAACAAGCGTTTTGCATCTTCGAATTCGATTAGCGAGATAAATTTTCCGCGCGTCCCACAGCGAGAACTCACGCGTATCGAATGATGGTGACGATGCGTGTGCGTATCGAGAAATCCGGTTTATTGACGGAAACCGCGCCATTTATTGATTTGCCTATAAACCGCGACCATACGCGTACGAAACCGCGAACACATCCCGCATTCAAAACGAATTCTTTCTGTACAGTCCGTACCGGATGGAAAAATGAACACGGACGTGATGTTCGTAAATATTATTGTATACTTTTTCGAGATCAATTTTTACGACAAAATACAAAAATATAAAATCCTACCAGAAAAAGTGTGTGTGAAATAATCACAATCGATTCTCTCGATCAGGGCCGGACTAACCGAATGTCCTGGCCTAGGCAAATGTTGGTGGGAGCCTATGTAAGGACATATTTTGAAAATTGTTTAGTAAAAAAAAAAAAAAAAAAAAGGGTAATTGGTATAAAAAATAAAAAAATAATTATATATTTTAAATAGGATAATTCTAAAAGACATGTATCTAATTTTTGTTTGAATTTATTTATTTTTTTTTTAAGTTTTCTTTTGTTGGTGGGGGCCCATAGGCAGTGCCTAGTCTGCCTATGCGTTAGTCCGGCACTGCTCTCGATAATGATTGCCACTTTTATCTCGACGCCGATTAGACGTTTCTAGAATGTGTTTTCTCGATTTATGTCGTAAGTATTAAGACGCACTGTAGTGCCTCTTGTACGCGAAATTCACACGATTGAGAAGCGAAAAGATTTTCATGGAACAATATCTCAAGAACGAATAAACCGATCACTTTCGTTTAATTCTAAATCGCTTCAGCACAAAACATTAAAAAACAAAAGTATACTTGCGTTTTTGAAAGTCACGTGACAAGGAAAAGAGAAAAAACACCACGTAACTAAATATATATATTATAACATTAATATAATAATATATATATATATAATATAATATATAGATATACTAATATATTACATATATTACATAATATAAATTATATATACAATTTATTATATATTTATAATATTATACTTTATATTGTATTATATGTATTATATATATACTACAGTAAGGTTACTGACCCCCGTCACGTGACTGTGATGAGGTCACTGACCCCGGTCACGTAATTATAGTATATATATATGATATAATATACATAGAAATAGAATATTATATTAGTTATTTTTTCACTTCTCCCTGTCACGGGACCTTATTTTAGTCACGTTTTTAAAGTCACGTGATTTTAATCACTTGTTGTTTTTCCACTCCTCCCTCTCACTAGTTTTTGTGTTTGATTTTCATGTGTTATTTTTGACATCTCTCTAATGTATATTACATGGTCTATAAGACATATATACTAGCTGTCATCGGGGTGACAAGTTGTGTTCACTGACACTACACGTTAAAATAAAAACAATAATACCATGCACGTGGCGCTCGCCTGTGTGTTATGCTAGTTTATATTATACATCTTCTTTGAGTTGTTGTATATAACATTAATTATATTATACACGTTTATGTAAGAGAGAAATAAAAAAAAAAAAAAAAGAAACAATCGATATAGTCTCTCTATTCCGCGAAGCAATCTTTCTGTTCAATTGTTCGCGTTTACCACCGAACGGCGGAAGGAAAAACTGTTCATCGGCGTGGAAAAGGAAAACGAAAGCTCGACAAGAAAGAAACAGAATCTTTGCGGCGATATCTGTCCAGAACAGCGTCATCGATTCCGCGCGACCACCTTATATAGGCGCTATAGGGCACTCGCTGCCTTACGGCTCATTAAATCCGCAAGCCATTGCCAAGAAACGACACTGGCCGCGAAGAGACGGACTCAGAGTCGGCGAAAAAAAGAGACTATAGAGAAACGAGAAAGAGAGAGGAGAGACGTGAAAAAAAAAAAAAAAAAACACCTCGGATGGCTGCGCGCGCGAGCATGTCCTTACGTTCTCTCGACGGATCTTGAATGGAAGGAGTCGCGGAAGTAAAATGAGCGACATGTTTCTTGCCGGATCGCAGAAGGACAGAAGAGAGAAACGTCCGGTGGACGTATTAGAGGTAAACGAGTCTTGTTAGAAAAGTCGCTGCAATAATTCTACCTCTCTCGCTAATCAAAAACGTGCTGCCTTTTAACCGCGTCGCAATCAACACGCGCCGCGAAGGTATAGCGCCTTGATCATTAAACGGGATACACATTATTAATTAATCCGGAAGAAACCGGATTATTAGACTTACTTCAATCAGTTTACAATCAGTTTACGATCCGTGTCGCTGATATTATCTCTCGTGTGTACACAAAAGTAAATATTAAAAAGACAAAAACAAAAATGATCTCGCGCGACGAATATTCCAAGTTATCTAAAAGCAACGCGAACAATATACCAATTAAAATAATTGAATTAAAATAATAATTATTGATAAATTCGCGCGTACCTCCGTCCACGCTGGACGTTCTCATCGACTTGTTTTATTTGTTTATTGATTTGACATCTTTCTACATAGCGAATTTATTTTAAATAATGAAAGTTTTGCATATTGTATGCGCATTCGCGCATCTATACAAAGAGAAGTGTTTAAAGATATTTAAAGTCTCGCGAGATTTTGCGCGCAGAGGTTTAAAACATCGCACCAAACGTTTCAGTACGTAGATCCTACGGCTTCGAGAGGGTTTAAAGGGCCAATTACCAAAGACAAAGAGGGGTCTTTTCGTAGAGAGAGGGGGAGAGAGAGAGAGTCTGAGGTTTTAAATTACTCGAAAAGTTAATTGAACTCTCTCTCGCGCACGCGCGATCGATGTGTTGCCATGTGTACTATTGTTCGATTCGATTCAATTAATCCTTTTGCTATTGAGTCAAATCAATAATGACACATGCGACAGAGAGAGCAAAAGAAAGAGAGAGAGAGAGATAAGAAGGGCAAGGGGAGCGAAAGAAAAAGGAAGAGTTTAGCGAAACAATGCGATCTCCATGCGCGAACTCGGCTCGCTCTTTCTTTCTTGACCAAGTATTGTTTCGGTCACGTAGCCCTTCCGCCGTCTGCGTAACAGAGTCGAGTGGGTATCTCAGGTACGTAATCTCGCGCATTGATCCTCGACGTAGCCTCTAATGTTCGATCAGGAGGGAAACCTGTTTCTCTCTCTCTCTCTTTTTCTCTCTTCTCCCGCGCTTGTGGGATTTTCGCCGCGGCGAATCTCCGGTTTTCTGCGCCGTCAGACGCGCTAATTGGCGCAGTTACGTATACGCGCGCGCGTACTGTTGCGTGCGCGTTCGACTAATTAACTAATTAGATTATTACGCGCAGAATGTGTGTGTATGTGTCGCCTAGGCGATCCGTTTTTGCGAGAAACACGACGATCGTTTTCATTAACGTCAACACGCCGCGCTTCTAATGACGATTTTTGCGATAAGAATACAAACACACACACACACACGAACAGACAGAGGAAGAAATCGTTTCCCGGAATGTGTCAGAAGCCGGGTCAATGTGAACCTCGGCGTCCTGCTGAACGGACACGGCGCGCGGAGACTGGAATCTCGGATAAGCTGTGTAATTGGCTCCGGTGATGCGAACTCGGATCCGAACCCGAAGCTCAAGACCTTCTTCTCTCGTGAGAGAGAGAGAGAGAAACGCGGCGTTGCCAACTCGAGCGATTTTACCGTCAAATTTTAGAAACAATGTCTCGTTGAACGCAATCGCTCGGTTTTTTTTGTTTCAACAAATTAATACACATTGTGTAGATCGCGCACGGTTCTTTTAGCATTCAACCGATATCCCAATGCAAGTGTCGCTAGCAATCGCCACTTGTCGTCGGACATTTATTAAAATAATTGCAACAAAGTGTTTGCACGCGTAAAGTTGTATATAATTCGCGGATTCAAAATCCAAAAATCTGTATCGGATGCTTCTCGAAATTGCATATCTTGTAAATTCCCTTTGATCCCTCTCTGAAATTAATTTGAAAAAATCGTAGCGACAAAAAAATCCGGAATTATTTTTAAGCGAACGTCCGCGACGAGAGATGGCAGCGTGTCAAACATCGGGAATGTGACGGGTATGGAGAACTGTTTTAACGGAGTTCCTTATACGTCGGCGCCGATCATACGGGCAAGTGTGAACGATCTCGAGAATCTCGTTCTCACGCGCGCCATTTTCCATTCTGCTCTCTTCCGCCTGCTTCACGCACGCAGGTGCGATCGCATTCTTTCAATCATTTGTGTAACATAGAAAATTATAAAAATGCAATAAAAGCAAAGTTCAAGAGTCTAATAATTGAATATACTTGTCGATGATGTAACAAAAAAGTCTTTCGTTTAATTTATCGAAAACTTTCTTCACATTTCGCTAATTGTCTCGTTCGTGCGAAACGTCAATTGCAAAGCAAATAGGACGTAGATTACGATCTGACAGAATTAATGAGAAGGTATCGGATTTTGTTAATTTTTTCAAATTAGCCATTAAATATCTTTCGAAGACATTCGCGCGCGTGTCGTTGTTTCGTAATTTCATACGAAGAGAAGAGGAGAACCAATTATAATTCCCACATCGTATACGAACGCGAGAGAAGAAACGAAACACTCAACGCGCTTGAAACGAGACGATAAGATCTATCTTTCGAAGAAATTCGTGTGTGCGTGTTTTTTTTCACGAATTTTGTACGAAGAGAGAAAAATCGTAATTATCAGATTAATGAATTATTATTTATACCGTGCAAACGTGAGTAAAACAAAACGAATATTTCGCAAAACGATAGAACCTATAATATTTTTTATTCTTATGGATTTCAAGCGATGAATGCGTGCGAGTTGAGTAACTTACTCGGGGCGAAGAGAAAGAAAAGCGTATTTGCCTACAAGAGCGTAAGACTCAAGCATTGACTGCTCGGCCGGGCATGTGTTCATTGATTGGAAGAGAGAGAGAGAGAGAGAGAAGAAGCACAAAGGAATTTCTATTGTCAACCGAGAGTGCAGATATATCTATATACACATATTCTTGCTACGAAGACCGTCGTTCCGGCGGTGAATATCTTACGAGTGCTCGCGAATATATTTGCAATTTCAAGAAAAAGTATTTAATTTTTAAAGTCCATGGAATGGAATAAAAAAAAAAAAAAAGAAACTAAGAAATATTTCAAGAAATATTTCAAGCGTAAAATATTCAAAGAACTGTAGTCAGAATTTTGCGTTTTGAACTTGTGAGAGAAAAATTGAAGCGCGTTTCGGACAACCGTCGAGAGTTCGAACTCGAAGCAACCACGTCCGAAACATCCTCGCCGTTTGATATTTCTTTTTTTTTCTCTCTCTTCTCTCCTTGCTTTCTCTCCTCTCGCCTTCGTTTGTGTCCCGAGAATTTCTTTTGTCTTCCTTCCTCTTTTCTTCCGGCGGGTTTCCTCTGCCGCAGAACTTAACTGGTGCTCCAATCAAGCTGCCACCGGCAGCACGAAATAAAAGAAGAAAAAACTCAAACTGGCGAGACCATCTGTGTGCGATTCCGACTGGTTATTTCGGAATTGCCGTCTAGATCTCGCCGAATGCGATTAGATCGCGCGAACAAGCGCTCGATCCTAACCAATCGCGCCAATATTTGTTTTTTTTTTTTTTTGTTTTTTTTTTACGTGAATTTACGCGCCGCCTATTTTTCGAAACGAAATTTACATGATAATGTAAGCAATAATAAGCAATTAACGCGTTTCCGGGGGAGGCGCGTTCTCTCCCGCGTAAAAGAATATTTTACAATAAGAATATCTTTACGATCAAATCGGCGAAATAGAAGAAGAGAAAATATTACGTGCGTATTTTTTGTAAAAAAGAATTGCCGAGTTTATTTATGTTACAGACGCGTGCAATTTAATTGCGATCGAAAATCCGCGCAAAACGCCTGGGGGTAGACCTGGATCGTTAATTTCTGCTCCGCGCCCAACCCTATCATTACATATCTTCGAGACGTAAAAGTCTGATTATACGGTTTGTGCGAATATTAAGGAGGGGGAGAGGGAAAACACAAAAAACACGAGAAACGGAGCACGTAGTTAATCGAAATTGTATATCGAACGTATTTTCCCCCCCCAAAAAAGCGCAATCAAATTTCCCCTTTAACACGCAATTGTCAAAAGTAAATATTAATAATTACAAATATTGCGGTTTCGTTAAATAAGACACAAATAGAACTTTACTTAATTAATTAATTAATATTATTACACAGATATCATTATTCGGTTTGTGTGTTCAATTAATGTTGCAGTTGTTGTAAACAAAATCGCAAATGCAATTCTGAACAAAATCAAGTCTCTCACGATTTAAATTATTGCAACGCAAATTCTATCGCGCATAGTTCGGAAACGTTGGTGCATTCACGGCGGAGTGAATCGTCAATCGCGGTTCAACAATCTCTCGTGAGAGATGTTCCGGAGTAATCTGTCAAATGACTCGAATGGCCGTAGTGCCGTGCAAACAAGCACGAGCGAAGCATGGCATACGCATCATTCTCGAGTGCGCGCACGTGCTTATATCATTAAATGATTGTTTGAGGAACAACCCATTGATGCTTATTAAATCAATGTCAAGAATCAAATATTAAGCAGCTCGAATTATGCACTTAGTTTCGCGACGAAATTGTTCTTTTCTCGAAGTCATTGCGGTTCAAGTATTTTTTATGATTTTCCTGTGGATTTTCCACACACACTGAGGAATTTTCTCTTGCAAAAAAACAAACGAGTGTTTCGTTATTTTCTCGGGAAAGAAATTAGTAATGCGCGATTGATGTGCAAATATTTCTTAAAAAATATCGCAACTTGTTTTAAAATAATATTTTTTAATTGAAATTATTAGCGAGACAGACTTACTTTTTATAACACTGATTTTTTTACCTTTAAAAGATTACGCACGTATTGCAATTGCGGGACTTAAGAAATAAAATCGCAAAAGAGGGGAAGAATTCTCTTCGAGTCTCGGAATATGATACGAGCGATGATATGAAGGTCAGGAAATGTCGCGATCTAAAACCGCGATTTCACAGTCGCGCCGTAAAAATTCTCACCTTTGAGTGAAAATTTACTCGGTCGTTTACCACATCTCGCTTTGCTGTCCGTTGAAATATTCATGAGCGTGCCATGAACGTACGAACGAGCATATCCGATGCGCTCTTCGAACGAATCCCAGACTCCGCTTCCTCCCTCCCCCGTGTGTTCGGTATCGGCTCTTTGACCTCAGCACCATTCTGCATAACGGTGCATCGGCCTGGACGTTTGCCTATTATGTCACTATATTCGCGTATATGGATGTTGTGTTACGGTGTACCGTAAGTCGTTCGTCTGAGAAGTTTCTTGAATTTTCCGAACCGACGCGCGATCAATTCTTGCGGTACAGCGCGCGCGCGCGCGCGCGAAGAAAAAAATCGCAAAACTCCGTGTTCTCCGCTTGATAGATTTCAAATTGCGATACACGTCTACGTCTCGAGCAACCCCTGCAGCACGAAACATCGCAGGAAAGAATATTGTTTTGTACGCGATACTCCTGAAAAATCGCCACAACGCGGACATGTCCGCGGGTACGTTTCAGCAATGACTTATTATTGTGTCGATCGACTTTGATCCGCGACGATCGCGCGGACAGGAGTTTATTTTTACACGCGCATCGATAAAGTACGAAATACACGCGTCAGGGATACTCAGTCCTCGCGGAATTATTTCTATAATACGTAGGAGTGTTACTTTTTTTCCGATCCTCGAGCCTTACGGCAATTCCGTAAGTGCAAGACGTGTTATTTGCGATTCGTTCCGTACGGAGAGAGTTTCTGTATTTGCGCCGTCTTGCTGTCCCCCGCCGTTGATTTTATTATCAGTTAATTGCCAATAATTACCATTGAATGCAAGTTCGGGGGGAAAGGGGTGAGGGGGAAAGAGTTACGACGCGGGTGGAATTGTAAAGGATTGCAACACAGGTTTCTCTACAAAACCCTCTGTTCTTCTTTGTGGCTTATTAATCTCAGGTGCGTGTGCATCCCGATATCATTGTCGGCCACTCGAATTCCGCGCAGCGGAAAGAAGTGTCTTCCGACGAGAAGAAGACGACGCGAGAATCGACGAAGAAGCGCGAAGTAAGAACAAGCAAAAACATCGGAAATCGTTAAAACGCGCATGTTCGCATTACTCACGTGCCGATCGGCGCTCGCGCCTGTTAGACATACATTTACGATCCCTGTTTATGCATCTACTTATGTACACGACAGGACGTATGTGTATATATACGTTATGCCGAGCGCGTAATATATATCGCGTGTCCCAATCCCGAAGTGCCACCCCAGGTTTCTATTCGCTCCTCTTTTACTCGAGGGTCTCCTAACCCAACAAATAGACCTGCCGCCTGGAAAATGGTCCCGGTCTGCGTGTACTCTCTTTCTTTCTCTCACATGCGAGTTTCGTGCATTTATATGTTATACACGTCACAGAGGTCACAGACCGCATTATTTTCACGCGACAAGATGCACATTGCGACGACGCGTTCACTTTTTTACTCCGAAAGCAAAAAAAAAAAAAGAAAAAACCTCGGAAGATCCCGCGCGACACACAATTTCAAATATTTCTCTCCGAAGTTCGCTACACGTCTGTTCTTCGTCGGAATACTTATAGTGTTCGCGTATGATTGCACTAGTGTTATTGTATTACATATTGAACAGCTCTTGGATCCTCAAATATCACAGAAATAATTTTTAGAAATATAATTATTGTGCAAATTAATCTCAACAATTTTCAACGTGTTTTAAGTAATTTTTGAGATATATTTTTAATTATTAGTGTTTCTAACTTTACATATATATATATATATAAATGCTTTGTTGTAATTACCTTTTTAATAAATGTGCGGCCAGTGGTGCGGCTTGTCCAGTCATTCAAGGATCTCGCGAAAGATTTTTTTTCCCGGACGCGTACTTTTGTCTCGATGAAATGAAAGAATCGCAGATTGACACGCGTGTCCGTTAGCATTGTGCTTTTACTTGGATGGCTATTATATCCCGCCACGCGTTCCTTAACGAAGGAAGAGCGTGAGAGAGGGGTAATTAAGAGAACTTGTGTGGCGCGAATTACAGAGAAAATCCTGGTGCGAGTTTCGTGATGTAATGATCCGCGAGACGGGGATGATTATACTCTTGACACGCGGCACGCGTGAGGAAAAAAAAATAAAAAAAAAGAAAGGTATTAAACGCGCGCACTCGGAAATTCGGGTTTTGTGCTCGCGCGCCTTTGTACCACCTTTCTTTTTTTCCTTTCTCTCCCTCTCTCTCTCTCTCTCGGTTTTTCCCCTTAGTGTAACGATGCCGGTCTTTTCCACCCTCTGCAGTCTGGTGACTAACGCACGACGACGACGGTGCCCTTACCGGCGATTGCCCACGCGGAGAAAAAATGACGCGAGTACGGCGCGTGGGCGGTCCCTAAGAGAAAAATGCACTTGTACCCTCCATCAATATATATATATATATATATGTACTAAATTACATGGCCTCTCGGAAATTCGTCGCGTCGATATAATGCGTGTTCTTCTTTCGCTGGATATTAACTTGTGAGTTTCGAACGACACGATGTCACGCCATCGTGTCCGAGATTTTGTACAGCCACTTATTTTCCACTGGCCGATACAATGTCATAAGCTCCAATCAACGCGTACTGATCGCTTACACGAAAATAATCAGATTTTCCGAGAGTTCTTATTAAATCCGAAAAAAATCATTTTCCATACATAGACAAATTCTATATATTTGTGATTATATTAATTAAATACAATTATATTTTCAAGATCGCGTTTCATTATATGATCACATATATTGTTATATATAAAATATATTTAATATTATTATAAACAATACATAAAAAATATATAATAAATAATAATAAAAATATTATATATTTAATTATTTATTGTATATGTAATTATTAATTATTATCATTACATATAATTTACATGTAACTGGATACGTAGAATTTGTCCTCGCATGAAAGACTTTTTTTCCCCGGGAAAGCCCCCGGGCGTTTAATCGGTTTTTCATTCTCTTTCGTTCGTGCGTATTTTATTATTATTACCCACGTTCTTTATACGTCTTTTTGTGACACGTACGTGACATTGATCGCATTTGAGCATGTGTGTGTTTCAAAGTGTGTAATTAAAATGCTGTCACATCGATAATTAACAGCCGGATCATTAAACTGTACTTAACGAAGATCGCACATCGTCGGACCATCACAGGGCTGATCGATGATGCGATCGGTGATGCAATCTCAAATGCCCGATCGATGGATCTCTTCGACCTGTATCTTTAGAAGTAAAAGGATCGTCTAATGATGATTTATACGTTGTACGAACCTCGCAGCGAGAGCAGTCTCTCGATCGATACTTTTGCACTGTGCTCTCTCTCTTTCTCTCTAGCTCTGTCTCTAGCTCTGTCCAATGTTAATATATCGAATGTGTTTCAATGGATTACGTTGTCGCGTAATCCGCATATAAATTTAATAGAATTTTCGCGAAAATTCAAATACACAAAAGGTTATTTTAATCATTTTAATCTGTTCAAAGCTCGTTTCAGATTCATCTCGACACTTAATGACTAACAACTAATTAAAATAGAAATTAGTTTCTTCTATCTGTGCAATTTGTTGTGGAAATTAGATTTTTTTTTATTCTCAATATTTCTTGTCTTGTTTTATCTTCAATTTCAAAAAAATTGAGTTTGAATTTAGCAATAAAGATCTTATCGATCTCGCAATCTAATCGACCGCGAAATTCATTAGCCGCAATGATGCGAACAGCTTAGGAAACGGTTTAAGAGCACGTAAATTTTATGATAAACGATATTGAAACACGCACACGCACCAACACAAATTTCTTCCAGATATTACAGTCTGAAGAATCGATTAAAACGGAACCAATAAAGTTAAAGAAAAAAAAACGAACGGAGAGAGAGAGAAAGAGAAAAGTAACAGTAGTATGAATGAGAGCGAGCGAGAGACGAGGAACCGCGCGGGGTGAGGAAGGGAGAGAAACGCACACAGGCGGAGCGGCCGAGGAGAGGCGGAAAGTCAATATTGCGCACGATGGGATACGTCGGAATTATTGCTGTATTAAAATTTATCGGATATTGGAGGCGCGCCTGGGTAAATTTACTTCATCGTGCGCATGTCGTTTATGGGTTTCCAATATATGCCGTGCACATCGCGAAAAAGCGCGAGATCTGCGGGGGAGGGGGTAGCGCCGTGATAATGAATGCGCGTGTTTTTTTTTCCTCTCTCCATTCTTCGAAATTCAAACGCGCACGTGAACATTTTACCGCGTATGTCAAACGAACGTACTTTATGACAAAACGAGTCGCGATACGCGCGAACAAATCAAATTGCGCTTTTGATTTTTGATCAAAGAGTTTTTGCCGTTTTTTTTTTGTTTTTTTCAATCGCGAATACTCGGCGCGACGAACAAACGCACGTATCAGAAAGACGAGCGCCTTTGTGCAATCCGATAAGTACATAGAAAATAGGTGCAACAGGAAACGTGACGTTCGCATTGACTTCGAACACGCTCGCTTCGAACGTGTTCCAGAAAGGTGTACCGAGACGTGAGAAACGTCACTCGCACTCTCGATATTCAAACAATTTCCGAGAACGTTGTTTAAGAAGAACCTGAAAATAAATTTCACTTCTTTCCTTCGAACGTCTCACGAAACCTTTCAATTTTACTCACGTTCTCAAGCTTTGCTTCGCGGACGGTCGTTTGTTTAAATCGATCGATCGATTTGATCTTTAAAAATTCGAACAAAAATTAAAAACAAACAATTACGTTAATAAATAATCAACTCGAGTCTTTGCAAATAAGTTTGGAAAAAGAGATGTTCTTACCCAAATTCTCTGCACATGTTTCTCGACGGGATTTTCCAAGAACTTGACAGACAGACGCGCACACAAGTGGACTTTGATTGCAGTTCAAATTTCCAAGTTCGCACGATGTGTCATGAAACGTCGAAATCGACGCAAAACCCGACGTAGACCAAAGGAACGCGCGACGTAGACTGGACTCGCACTGGCTCCAGGCTCCAGGGCAGAGCCAGCGCGAGTTACGTCTGGGCACGAAGCGCGTCGGTGAGCACCGAAGTCAGCCGAACTCCCATTTGAAAAACCGTTTGTCGCGGCATATCGCGAATCTTTTGTTTGTAAGATTTACATAAATGCTCAATTTTATTTAACAAATTTGTCTCATCGTAATTCGTAATTTTCTCGACTTTTATTATTTTACAGCTGGTGAGGACGCGAATAAGAAACGTTCCTTGACATTCTAATTCGATTAAAAGAAATATTCTAGATTAATTATTTAACATTCAATTTGTGCTCATTTCAGGTTTGTTTTCATTTCAAAATAAAATAATGTTCAAGAAAAACATATTTACATTTTCTTGCTGTATGTAAATTTCTTATATCTCAAAATTCGAGTAAAATTCCTGTAAATATTCGAGTTCACGAATATAAAATTTTCCTGCCGTATGTAAATATTCTTGGACTCGTTTTCCACCTAAAACTTTTTAATTTAACTTCTAACTTCTATATATATATATATATATATGTAGAACTGTAAAATTCTTTTTAATCTAATTTACGTCTAACGCTCGTATTTCCGATCGTGATCGAATTCGATATAAATTTTTTCTGACCGATTTCGCTATTATTGCGCTTCGCGGCGATCGTGTTACACGCGTAAACGTGATGTATTGTATCACATATTGTATGTTGTGCAATCGGTATCGTTTTCCTTCGATGTTATTTCGTTCAAATGTCTGCGGCGCACTCGAGTTGTTGAATAAATATGAAAAACAAATCCGCGCGCGGATATTCGTGCGAATTCGTTCGTTTCAATTACATCAAAATTACATGTACATTTTATGCCGGGCAAAGGTTGCCGATTACAATTGGAAACAAAAACGTAACGAGAATAATAATTCGCGGACTGAAAACACACAATTTGATATTCAATAATTCGCTCAAATTTTCAAGTGTAATTCTCACCCCTTATACGATAGAACACAAATATTATTTGCACAGTTCGCAGTTTTGCGTAATGTTCAGGCAAAAGAAAATCAAGTCTCGCGACAAAGCGTCCAAAAATCGTAGTAAAAATTCGATTAAATCGGATAACCTATCGTTGTCGATCTCGAGCGATACCAGCACCAAGTAAAAAATGATATCAAACCGACGCAAAACTATCTTACATCGTTTAATGTTTTTTTTCTTTTTTTTCAGATGCTCCACCGGAAAATCGAAGCGCGCGTTCTCGACAATTTTACCGGCCGAAAGTCATCGACCGCGCGTGGTGTCTGAAGAAGCGCAACTCGACGCGGCGGTGCATTTCGGGAAGTTTTACGAAGTTCAAAGTAACAACGCGGAAAAATTATATTGCGATCAACGAAATGATCCCGCTGACGGGCTCCGAACACGTCGTTCGGAGTTCACCAGACAGATGGTGCACAAGTGAAGAAAAAAACTTTTTACCGTACAAAAAAAGAGTAAAGAAATTTTCGCGTAAGTCGTTTAAACAGAAATTGTCTTTTTTTTTTTTTTTTTTCGTCAGATTGGAGCGAATAACCGATGCGAAAGATTACGCGCGACAGGTGTCGATTCTTCTGAAGGAGACGGTGGAACCGCCCAACTTTAAATTAAATTCGCTCCTATCGGAAAATTCAATTCCCGATAGAAGATGCTCGGATTATCCGCTTTGGTACAAGGAGCCTCATGAAGCGCCATTAGCGTTCTCAAATCCTAACGCGCAACTTGACGCGCGTGAAATTTAATATACGGAAGAATAATGTGACAAATTGCAAAATGCTCAAGCAACAATAAGAATTTTACAAAGATGTTAAAGATATTAAACACAACGAAATGTTAAAATCCGATTATCACATCACGTTGATAAAAACAATCCTCAGTCGATAGAGTAAAGAAGTAAGCACAGTAGAGACGAGTAGAAACGAGAGTTTCTACTTACATCTCATTGTTTAGGAACAATCGGCAAATGTTACCAGTGTATTCGTGCAATTTTTCGCGCTTGTTCACTGCGTGCGAAATAAACGAGTTAAATGAGATTAAAATAAAAAAAAAAAAAAAAAAACCAAAACCCAAATACGAGTCATTGAAGTGTTAAATAATTTGTTTTTCGCAGCGCGCTCGGTACAGAGAAAGATGCGATCGTTAGAAATGCGCGACGGTCCGCCGCTTTTCTCGTAAGAAACCTGGCAATTAACGTTATAGCGGCGCGCGCTGAGATTGAGTATTGTTCGAGTTATGGCCTCGAGACAAGAATTCATTTCGGATTTTCATCCCGTGAGCGCTAATTAGGAGCCGGCCGGTCATTAGTTCGCACAGTGTTACGTCGTAATTAAGTTCCGACTGACTATTACCGGCTGCTAGAATAATTAATTAAGAAAATCACAAAGGTGTGTACTAGCGAAAAATAGTTAATTCAAGTCGTTCCACGCGCGACAAGCAACCGGAAATTCCGCGCAGCGCACATTAATACACAAAAACACTGCAGCAGATACGATAATCAGAAGTACGTAGAAAAAAAAAAAACACCGTGCTTTAAACACTTCTAGTATGAAAAGATCAAACGGGAATAAAAATTAATACGATGAAACGTATTGGCTAATGTAGCGTGTTGACGAATAATAAAGGCCTAACGTCGTCAAAAGACCCGAGGTTACATTGTATTGTTTTCGCCTCGGTGGAAATTCAAGGGGGCGTGTGTGGTAGGGTGGCACTCTTATCGATTATTCCGTCCGTCAGAGCAAAGACGAATCCCATGTATTTTTAACGAAAGCGAAAACGAGATTTCACAAAGCTGAAACACCCCCCGACGCGAACTGATTTATTAAAATCGAGTCTCGCGTGCCACCTCGATACGTTCAGCCAATAAACGTTCTCCTAATCGCGCGCGATCAGAATACAAATTTATTTCAAATAAAAACGCGTTTTCAAAAAATATTTTATACATCGTTACCGTCAATTTCTCGGATTTTTAATGCGCGAACGATGTAATTTGCGTTAGCACGTGTAAATTAATATGCAAATAGATTTTGTTTTATTTCTTCGTATTTCTGCATGAAATTTTGGAAAAGATAAATTTAGTTTTTGCTCGGATGGGCACATATACATCATTTGTATATTAAAAAAAACCCTAAAATTTTGTATTTAAATTATATTTCAACATTCAATGCACATATCGCTCCCACGACCAAAAAAACACCTCAATGTTTATACACATATACATACTTTTATATATATATATATATATATTATTTTACATTATTAATTTTTTTTTTATTTTACAAGTTTTACTGCTGTTGAGTAGTCTGCGCCAATTGNTATATATATATATATATATATATATGTATAGATTTATTGTTTTGTGTGTGTATGTATAAGTAAACTATACAGAATAGTGTGTTTTAACGATTATGAGAAACATTTACACAAGTTGCGATTGTTCCATCGGTCCATTTAATGGAAATCGCCTATAAATAGGTGCGGGAAAGAGGAAACATATACCGGTTATTACAGTTTCTATAGATATTAATGTCATGGTGTGAAATAGCGTACTTGTAATTGGACTATAAACGTGAATTTTATACATACTTTTGTTGATTTTAAATAAATCGATAGTCGAATATGTCTCGAGCCTCGAGTTTAAGCGACATGTCACGAGCCAATTACTTCTTTGTTTTTACCAATTTAGATTAGTTTGTTTTTTTGCAGATGAATCCTTTTCTGCACAATACGCGTATTTTAAATAACTTTCTTAAGTTAAAAATGTCGTTTAAATTCCGAGTTTTTATGATTTTAGTTGCCTCAATGAAGATTGATTAACAAAAAAACAAACTGCTTGACAACCTGTTGCCGTTGTGAAGACATAAATTGTACCATTGTCGATGAGTACGAAAGATGTTTCCTATACACGTGAATCAGATTCAAAATCAACATGGAAATACAGCGCGAAAATACATTCGATGATATGTGTCTTTCATACTTCATGCATTTCTACTGTACTTCGCATGTATTCTTTTCTTCAGAGTATAGCGCGACTAGCTCCCATCTGATTGATATTTTCGAGGCCTTCCCTAGGTCTTCTTCCACGAGTAATACATTTCCAAGGGTCGATTGACTCGCCAAAATTTGTCATTTACTTGTCGCAGTGTTTGCGAACCGCTTAGTACTACGAGCTGTCCGGGCGAGGGTGCAATGTAAATGCAGAAGTTTAATAGCCTGTCTGATTCGGATAATTCGGTGTCCAGATCCAACGTCAAACGCATTGCCAAATATTTACTTAAATGGTCCACTGCAAAAACAAAAGCACCCGTTGAAGTTTTTTGTTGAAAAGAAACTCTTTGTCCCTTTTCTGTTTATAATATTTATATCTCACAAAAATACTTGGATAATTATATAAACTACATTTTTCCGACATTACCTGTTGCATTTGCTGTTGTTTTTATATAACGAATACTATTTTCTTTCAACGCTTTTATCAAAGAATTATCTCCAGCCATTTCTGTAGGATGTGGTTTAAAGACGAGTTCAATTTCATTGAGCATCAGAGGCTCGCTAGGTCCTTCGCCCTCTGTATCAACCATTGAATCGCCACCGCCGGTCTCGGCTTCAGCACTGGACGAGTCGTTTTCAGAATTTTGAAGGCTTTTTTGTCGTTTTGGGGGTTTCTGAATTTGATTTGCAGGGTTTGGAGATGGTGTGGTTGAATTTCGAGATGTCGTTCCTTTGTAAAGAAATATCAATGTAATAAAATTAAGTATTACTAGCTAATGGTCTCGTAATTTAATAAAAAAAAATTGCTCAACTTAGAAATTGGACAACTCATATTTTCAAAATTTATTTACCTCCACTATTTAGAGGTCCTGTTGTGCTTTGCGAAGAATCACTTTGATTTGCTACATTTGTAGATGGATTTGGTGTAGTGGGTGTGCTAACGTTTGGTGTGTTGTTGTAAGACGAGTTGCTTGTGTTTTCTGATTCATTGGCATTCTTTCTCGAACGTTGTGGACGATTCTGACTTTGTAACTTAATGCCCTCCGTGATAGAGTTGACAAGTGCCGCTTGCGAATGTGATTTGTTCAGTTTAGCCAAAACTCGTTCCTGGTGCGCCTCGTACTCGTCTCTGCTTGGATAGATCTTCGAGATAAGCAAATCAAAGTTCGGATCCGGTCTGAGAGATCGTTTTGAAACCAACTTTTTTCTGCACGTAGGACACTCCTGTAAACAGTAACACAAGTGCAAAAAAGGCCAAAACTAGGAAAAATTGTTTCCTCTCATGTGTGGAATATAAATTACATTTACAGATAAATCGTTATTATTATCACGCAACATACTTTATTGCCACTTCGTAAAGCCGTGATAATACAATCCGAGCAGAAGCGGTGCAGGCACTCCTTGGTGGTCATAGTTTTTTTCAACATATCTAAGCAAATGGGACACATAAGCTCGCTGTGCAGAGATCGCGGACTGACCGCGATCTCCGTGTTGTCCGTGATCGCATCCTGCGGCGTGCGATGCAATTCGTAAAGCGACAATTCCCAAGTTTTGTTCAAGCCAACCTGTTCCGCGGATGCCATCTTGAATTCATACAAATGTTACACACACCACTCTACACGGGACAAACTTCACACTGGCGGCAACCAGTCTGACAGTTTGTTAAGAGGCTCGTTCGCTTCCTTGCGCACGCGCAGCGACGATGATATCGGAGAAAAGTCAGAGAACTGCCGTTTAAGCGAGTTTTACGCGTTCCCGTCCACGAGCGCCGCGATGTCCACGTTTTATTAAACTGAACTACACGAATCGAACTCACTTTTACATTAACAAGATGTTTTTAAAATATCTAATGGGAAACAAACTTCACTTACATTTATAAAGACTTCTCTTTCAATTTGGACGCGAAGTTTGTTTTCCAGATAGTTTAAAAACACTTTGTGAATGTACAAATGCAGCGTTTGTACGATGCGCACATTGTCGACAAAATTATTGTTTTCATTGTTTCTATGATAAATTTCATCCAGCAACAATGTAATGTGGCTTCTTGCAGTTAAATAAAACTCGTTTCACATTTATTTGTATAGTATTGATTCTTCTGATGTTATTATTAATTATAAACACAAATAAAAGTAATTAATAAAAAATTTATTAATTACATTTATTTTGAATAATAATTGCATTATATTATACAAATAATTCGTATTAAAAAAAAACCTACTCACCGAGACTCGAACCAGCAGCGTTCTAGCGCCGCTGCTACTAGTTTAACGGGAAACCGATACGCCACACGCGATCTTAGATAAAACGATATATTTCATATTTACTTAAGTGTCTCAAAAATTTTTAATTGCGATTTTTTCGCGAATGCTTAAGTAGTGCGTCTTATGCGTTTACCTTGTAACACTTGGCATAGTGACCTATCGATACAAAAAGATTCGTCGAAATCAATTAATCACACATCGTGCGCTCTCTTTGACAGTCTCAAAAAGAAAAAAGAAATAGTCAAAAGATGTAACTTAATTTGGGACACTTTATATATTTACGGCTTACAAATAAATATTTTCTAAAAGAAGTAAAATCTAAATAAAAAATACTTAGTATTAAAAAAACTATTACTTGTATAACGTCATTATACAAACATCTTTTTTTTGAAAATATCAATTATTGTTTTGATAATGTAGTAACTTAACATACAGGAAAACTAAGGTGACATAACCAAATCAGGAAATACAAGGTGAAAAAATACGAATTTTTATTTTTTATTATACACTCATTAGTAGCAAACAAATCTACACATATTAAGTCAAATATATACAAAAAATGCAGATATCACTTGTATTTTTATCATCTAAACGTTATAATTTAGAAGTCTTATAAACGGAATAATTGATTTATACATTTAAATAATTGTACAGTTTTGTCGTTTTATATTCGCATTATTTTCGATTATATTTGTTACAAAAAGGAATGCATCACATATAAAATGCGTAAGTTTTTATAATAAAACATAGTATATCATAAAAACCATACAAAACTGTTTTTTTTTAAATAAGATATCAAACATATTACTACTTCAATTAGAAACTGAACAAATGTATATTCTTGTCTGATAAGATACTAAGATCACGCTTATCGAAAAAACAAAACAATCTTATTACGGTATTAGTGAAATATTGCACAAGTGATACGTTTTACTTGTGTATGTTATTATACATTGCTATAAAAAAGACATTGTTTTACGATTGCAAATATTTGAATTTCCTTGCATAATCATAATAAACGACAATATTACATAAATATACTAACTCTTTTCACACTTTGGCGCGCTTGTGATACATTGTGATCACTTGAAACAGAACGCGTCGCTGGCATATGTACATGCTTTTGAGGAACCATTGCGTATACTATTAATTAAACAGCTTTTATAGAGCGCACGTCTTCGTGTTGCAAAAGAGTTGAACTATATGTATACTAATATATAAAACTTTTGTCGTGTAGGATATTAAGTAATATTTGCGAAACGAGTAAACGGTGAAGTGTATAGTTATTACGAGTCTTTGTACAAGGTGCATATTTCGCTAAACTGTCAAAACAATGTGTGATAACATTATGTTCAAGGGAGTATGGAAATAGTACATAGTTTGGGGAAGACGTGCGAAAATAGCTTTCCATAGAATAAGTTCATCATAATTATGATATAAGTAAAATCTTCATATAGAAAATCAAAATTTCACTTAATAAAAATCCAGTGTTCACATTTAGTATACAGATGGAAAATCTAGTATGATATGAGATATATTTTCATTCCGAATTTCATATTTTTTGACTTCGAGGCTATAAGAGCAAAGTGTGAAAAAATTGTTTTACTATTAGTAGCACGCATTTATGTACTAACGTTTTCATGTTGCTCTAGAACATAAAAATTGCTAGAAAAGCAAGAAAACTAGTTATTAAATAGGTAAGAGAAATTAGCTAAAGTTATGAAATTTTTTGTTTTGATAACGAAACATTTTTTTCAATAAACAAAAAATTCAGTGGACCTAGCAAATTTTTCTCGCTGGCCATATAATAGCAAACCTGTTTTTTCTTTATAATTTCATATAATATGACCGATAGACCGATAGGAATGTGTTAGTATTAAGTACATGATTGGAAACATGCGTGTCCCTTATTCACGATATAAAACGTTTCTTTCTATACCTATTGAGTTTGTGCATCTTTAAATCAGCTTCAGTTGTAGATACTTTATTCATTTAAATAAAGTTAACGGTTCCCCGTCTTCGTACGATAATGTTTTGGTACACTCTTGTTCATGACAAATAACTTCATTTTCGGTATGAAAGCTTTCAGGACAGTACTTGAAAAAAATAGCGTAAGATTATTATGTCACCGCTTATATGTGTTAATCGTTTATAATTCATATTGCTAGACATAGACGGATAAAGTGTATTTTTTATTATAATAAATGTAGATTTATAGAATAAACATGCGTGTGTAGTATACTTACAAAACAATAAAATGGATAGTCGTTTATGGTATCAGTCTCTTCTCGAGGCTGTGGCGAGTGCGAATGTAGGACACAATCAGTCGCGAATATGTCGTTACATGTACAAATCCTGGGTGGACTCTCAACATTTTGTCCAGTTTTTTGGTCAGATAGTGGTGCAGAGTAGGCAACGTGGTGTATCTGAAAAACACTAATATTGTAACATAATGTAAAAATTTACACTAGTGACATGTGTCGATCACTGTAGACCGATACAGTATATATAGAAATATTGCAATCATATAGTGTTTTTTTTATACTGAATACCTCTTCAGTAACAGACATTTGTGATATGTTAATAATCGAGGTGCCGGGTAAATCAGTCCTTTCATCATACGAAACAGGATTCTGATGTGAATAAGCTGCTAGATTACGTTCTAGCTCCAATTGTAATGGTAAGGTCGCAGAGGATACCTTAAAAACACATAATATTGTTATAGAAATATTTTACCCTTACCATGATCTGGTATCATTGCTGATATATATCGTTAATTGCAACACAAGTCAAACAAGTGGTTTTCTTAAAATAAATGCGTACTCATCACTTACTGTGGTAGGAAACTGGGTACCTCCATGCATCATGAAATCGTGAATATATAAATCTTCTAGCGTTGAGTATGTGTCGTCACAAAAATTACACAAGTGTAAGAAATGTTTTTCAATTTTATGATGTCGTAGTTGAACTGAGAATACAAATTTCTCGTTACATATCTAGACAAAAAGAACATCGTAACGGAAATATTTTTTTGTTAACATGTTCTGCTAATGTAGATCGATATATTTTAAAGCGTGCTGACCAAATGTTTTTGTAATGATAAAAGCGTGTTCATCACGTACCGTACATGTAACCAGTTTAAGGTCTTGTTTATGCACCTTAAGTATGTGCCTAGTGAAACTATCTTTCTCTTTGTACATTTTGCCACAGTACGTACACGGGAAAAAAATGTCAGTATGAATGTTTGCATGAGTTTGGAATTCAGGTTGTGTTGCAAAGATGTCGTTGCAATACTTAACAAAAAATAATAGTGTAACGATAAATTTATCAGTAACATGTTTTAATTATAATATGTTCTTTAATGTACATTTAAATTAGTATAGTGTTTACTATTTTGGACAGAGTGTTCCTACGATAGAAGTAATTTTCATCACTTACTCCACATTTATAACGGTATCCTGAATGATTTGTTGCACTATGATTATCTAAATCTTCACTGCGTGTAAACGTTGAGTGACATATGTAACAATATATGTAGGCTGAATGAGTTTGTTCATGAATGAATAGTGCATATGATGTTGCAAAGCTTTGGTCACATGTCTAATAACAAATGTCATCTCACGTAACAATAATATTTTAATCTGACAGTATATTTTATTACTACTGTGTGTTAACATGTTCTACTAGTGGAGACCGATATATTTTAAATCAAAATGCTTTAATGCTTTAATGCTAAATAGTTGGTTTTCTTATAATAAATGTGTATATTCATTACTTACGGTACACGAAAAATAGGGTTTGCTATGCTCGGAGTATTTGTGCCTACGTAATTCTTGTTCCGTCTCGTATATTAAGGGACATTGATTACACAAGTGCAATGAATGAGAGAAAAGTAAATGATCTTGTAGTATGAAAAATGCTGTAAATTCTTCGGTACATTTCTAGACAAAAATAACATCGTAACGGAAAAAGTTTCTTGCTAACATGTAATAATGGTTATTTTATAATAAATGCGTATTCATCACTTACGTGACACGGAAAATAGGTTTTTCTATGCTCGGAGTATTTGTGCGTACGTAATTC
>NW_018020601.1:551304-556773 GCF_002006095.1 Pseudomyrmex gracilis
TCTTTCAATATCACTGCTTACGTCTAAAACGCAAAACAAGAAATAAACGCGAGTCTTCGCAAGGTGTGTATCACATTTTGATACGAAGTATTACAATTGCCGATAAAACAGTGAAGTGCAGACTTTGATAACGCTTCCTGATACGATTAAGAAAATCGAAAACAAAAGTATGAACAAATTGTAAAATATGTATGTCAAGTAAATGAAGCCTTTATTTAAAAACATTGTTGCATTAAAAATCATTTAATTATGAGGAATAGTTGACTTCTTATTACGTTTGTTCAAAACTGTTGATAGAAACAAATGGTAGACATTTCACTTTCGGTTCAAAACTATAACTAGTAAGTTAGGTATAAGTATGAATAAGAAACTTGAAAGGAAAACTGCTTCGTATTAAAAGTTACTTTAGTAACTCAAGTTACTTTTTTGCAATCTTTTTTTTGATATTTAACCACAAAAATTTATTCTGATTTTCTATTAGTATACAATGTTTTCATTTTGTAGTAACTCACATCAGACTGTTATGTCTTTTTTCAAAAATGTAAGATATTTTTTCTAAGTATGGTTTTCTTACAATGAAAAAAAATAAGTATTACGAGTAACTTTACTTTTTAGGACAGTCTGTATATACAGTTTACAATGGATAATTTTTACATAGATAAGAGATAAAAAAAAAGGTGATTAAAAACATACTAATTGTATAACGGTTTTATACGCGGACACCTTTCTCTTGAAAATATCACAATTATCGTTTTTATAGTTTAGTAACTTACCATAAAGGAAAACTATTTTTTAACATAAAAATAAGAAAAAATAATTTGAAAAGTTATAATTTTTTATTTTGTATTATACACCCACTAACAGCGAAAGAATCTACACATATTTAGCTAGATACATACAAAAAGTGCAGGTATCAATTGCTAATTTTCTCATCTAATTGTAACAAATTAGAAGTCTTGTAAACGGAAAAATTAATCTATACATTTAAATGATTGTACAGGTTCGTCGTTTCATATTTGCATTATTTTCGATTATATTTGGTACAAAAAAGAATGCGTATACATTACACATAAGATTGTTCAATAAACAAAAAATTCAGTAGACTTATCAAATTTTTCTCGCTAGCCATATAATAGCAAACCTGTTTTTTCTTTATAATTTCATATACTATGACCGATAGATCGATAGGAATGTGTTATTATTAAGTACATGATTGGAAACATGCGTGTCCCCTACTTACGATATAAAACGTTTCTTTCTATACCTCCTGAGTTTGTGCATCTTTAAATCAGCTTCAGTTGTAGATACTTTATTCATTCAAGTAAAGAAAGCACTTTCACGTCTTCGAACGTTAATGCTTTGGTACACTCTTATTCATAACAAATAAATTCAGTTTCGGCTTATGAAAGCTTTGAGGACAGTACTTGAAAGAAATAGCGTAAAATTATTATTTCACCGTTTATATGTGGTAATCTTTTATAATTCATATTGCTAGACATAGACGGATAGAGTGTATTTTTTATTATAGTAAATGAAGATTTATAGAAAAAACATGCGTGTGTAGTATACTTACAAGACAAATAAAAGGGTAGTCGTTTATGATATCAGTCTTCTCGAGGCTGTGGCGAGTGCGAATGTAGGCCACAATTAGTCGCGAGTATGTCGTTACATGTACAAATCCTGGATGGTCTCACAACATTTTGTCCAGTTTGTTGGTCAGATAGTGGTGCAGAGTTGTCGACGTGTAACTGAAAAACACTAATATTGTAACATAGTGTAATAATTTACACTATTGACATGTGTCGATCACTGTAGACCGCTACAGTATATATAGAAATATTGTAATCATATGGTGATTTTTTTATAAGGAATACCTCTTCACTTCTAGACATTACGCCAACTAAATTAGTTACCTGTTTTGCATGCAGGGTTTGTGGTATGTTTATAATCGAGGTGCCGGGTAAATCAGTCCTTCCATCATACGAAACAGGGTTTTGATGTGAATAAATTGCTAAATCACGTTGTAGCTTCGATTGCAGTGGAAAGTTCGCTGGGGATATCCTAAAAATACATAATATTCGTATAGGAATATTTTACCTTTACCATGATTTGATACCATTGCTGATATATCGTTAATTTCAACTCATGTCAAACATGTGGTTTGGTTAAAATAAATGCGTATGCATCACTTACTGTAGTAAAAAAAAATGAGTATCTCCATGCTCCTGGAGGTTGTGAACACATAAATCGTATGGCGTTGAGTATGTTTTGTCACAGTAATAACACAAGTGTAAGAAATGTTGTTCAATTTTATGATGTTGTAGTTGGACTAGGGATGCAAATTTCTCGTTACATATCTAGACAAAACGAACATCGAAACGGTAATATTTTTTTGTTAATATGTTCTGCTAATGTAGATCGATATATTTTAAAACATGCTGACCAAATGTTTTTGTGTGTAATGATAAAAGCGTGTTCATCACGTACCGTACATGTAACCAGTTTAAGGTACTCTTGTTTATGCACGTTACGTATGTGCTCAGTTAAATATCTTTTATTTTTGCGGATTATGCCACAGTACTTACACGGGAAAAAAATGTCAGTATGAATATTTGCATGAGTTTGTAATTGAAGTTGTGTTGCAAAAATCTTGAGGCAATACTTAACAAAAAATATAACATTGTAACGATAAATTTACCATTAACATATTTTAATTATAGTTTTTTAATGTACATTTAAAATAGTATTTTGTTTATTATTTTGGACAGAGTGTTCTTACGATAAAAATCATTTTCATCACTTACTCCACATTTATAACGGTATCCTGAATGCGTTGTTGCACTATGATTGTCTAAATCTTCACTGCGTGTAAAAGTTGAGTGACATATGTAACAATATATGTTGGTTAAATGAGTTATTTGTTCATGAATGAATAGTGCATATGATGTTGCAAAGCTTTGGTCACATGTCTAATAACAAATGTCATCTCTCGTAACAATAATATTTTAATCTGTCAGTATATTTTATTACTACTGTGTGTTAACATGTTCTACTAGTGGAGATCGATATATTGTAAAGCATGCTAAATAGATAGTTTTCTTATAATAAATGCGTATATTCATTACTTACGGTACACGGAAAATAGGGTTTGCTATGCTTGGAATACGTGTGCCTACGTAAATCTTCTATCGTCTCGTATCTTAGGGGACATTGATTACACAAGTAAGATAAATGTGAGAAAAATACATGCTGTTGTAGTATAGGTAGTGCTGTAAAATCTTCGTTACATTTCTAGACAAAAATAACATTGTATCGGAAGTATTTTCTTGTTAACATGTACTAATGGTTACATGATAATAAATGCGTATTCATCACTTACGACACACGGAAAAAAAGTTTTCTTATGCTCGGAGTGTTTGTGCATACGTAATTTTTCTATCGTCTCGTATGCTTGCTGACAGTCAGTACAGGGAAGATATGAATGTTGTAAGACTGAATGACTTTGTTGTAAAGATTGTGTTTCAAATTCCAAATCACATTGTACCTAAACCAAAATAACATCGTAACGAAAATATTTTCTTGTTAACATGTTCTACTAATAGAAACCGATTTATTTTAAAGTATGCTGTACTAATGTTTTTTTTCTAATAAATGCGTATTCATCACTTACAAGACACGGAAAATAGGTTTCCTTATGCTCGGAGTATTTATGTTTACATAATTCTTCTCTCGTCTTGTATGCTTGGCGACATTCATTACAGGGATGATATGAATGGTCTGAGACTAAATGGTTTTGTTGTGCCTCTTGTGTTGCAAAAACCGAACCACATTGTAACTAAACAAAATTAACATCGTAATGAAAATATTTTCCTGTTAACATGTTCTACTAAGAGGAACCAGTTTATTTTAAAGTATGCTGTACTAATGTTTTTTTTCTAATAAATGCGTATTCATCACTTACAAGACACGGAAAATAGGTTTCTTTATGCTCGGAGTATGTGTGCCTACCTAATTCTTCTCTCGTCTCATATGCGTGGCTACATTCAATACACGGAAAATATGAATGCTTTGAGACTAAATGATTTTGTTGTGCCGTTTGTGATGCAAATTCCAAATCACATTGTAACTAAACAAAATTAACATCGTAATGAAAATATTTTCTTGTTAACATGTTCTACTAATAGAAATTAGTTTATTTTTAAATATGTTGTACTAATGGTTTTTTTTTATAATAAATGCGTATTTATAACTTACGGGACACGTAAAAAAATTGACATTACTATGCTCGGAGTCTTTGTGATTACGTAAATCTTTTCGTTGGGAGAACATTTTGTCACAGTAATTACACAAGTAACGTGAATGTTTTACGCGTAAGTGGGTTTTTAGTTTGTTTCGTGTCATACATCTGTCTTTACAAATCTAAACAAAAATAACATTATAACGGAAATGATATTTTGGTAACATAGTCTTGCTACTGTAATCCGATATATTTTAAAGCATGGTAAACAAATGGTTTTCTTATACTAATTGCGTATTTTTTATCACTTACGGGACAGAATAGAAGGACATCTTTATGTATTTCTAAGAGGTGCTTCATAAAATTGTCTTCCGTTGAGAATATTTTGTCACAGTAATCACACAAGTAACCTGAATGGTCGTCGAGTATATGGCTTTTTAGTCTGTTACGAAGTATAAATAATTTTTTGCAAGTCTAGACAACAGTAACATCATAACGGTAATATTATTTTTTTAACATGTTCTGCTGTAATCCGCTATATTTTACGCCATGTTAAATGGTTTTCTTATAAGAAAAGCGTGTTTATCACGTACCTCACATTGATACTTGCAATGATAGGATCTTCTGTGGTTTTGTAATATTGTTTTTGATGGGAAAACGTTGGTACAATCCTCACACTTTAAAGACTTTTCTTTATGAAATACTGTATGGTTTTGTAAACTTGTGTTAAGTACAAATATTTTATTACATTTCTAAAAAGAAAATCAGAGAGAAAATAATATTTGGTAACATGTTCTGTTATTGGAATCCAACATATTTTAAAGCATGTTGAATAAATGATTTTCTTTTAGTAAATGCGTATTTTTTTAACACTTACGGGACACTTACGATTGGGTACAGTAGTTTCGAAACATTTGTGATCAATTAATTTGTTTTCCGTTAGGTATATTTGGAAACAGCGATAACAGTATAAAAACTTATGGACATCAAACACATGCTTTGCTAGTGCGTGTTGAGTTACGTATACTTTACATATCTGTAGACAAAATAAACATCATAACAGAAATATGTTTTTGTTCACAAAGTCTGCTACTGTCAACTGATATATTTCAAAGCATGCTAAAGAGATGGTTTTTGCATGATAAAGGTGTGTTAATCACGTACTTTACACATATGTTTACTTTGTGGATGATTATCGCGCATGTGTATTGCTAAAGTAAAATTTGAATTGA
>NW_018020601.1:560608-575248 GCF_002006095.1 Pseudomyrmex gracilis
TACAAGACACGGAAAATAGGTTTCCTTATGCTCGGAGTATTTATGTTTACATAATTCTTCTCTCGTCTTGTATGCTTGGCGACATTCATTACAGGAATGATGTGAATGGTCTGAGACTAAATGGTTTTGTTGTGCCTCTTGTGTTGCAAAAACCGAATCACATTGTAACTAAACAAAATTAACATTGTAATGAAAATATTTTCTTGTTAACATGTTCTACTAATAGAAATTAGTTTATTTTAAAATATGTTGTACTAATGGTTTTATTTATAATAAATGCGTATTTATAACTTACGGGACACGTAAAAACATTGACATTACTATGCTCGGAGTCTTTGTGAGTACGTAAATCTCTGTATTGAGAGAACGTTTTGTCACAGTAATTACACAAGTAACATGAATGTCTTACGCGTAAGTGTGTTTTTAGTTCGTTTCGTGTCATACATCTGTATTCACAATTCTAAACAAAAATAACATTATAACGGAAATGATATTTTGGTAACATAGTCTTGCTACTGTAATCCGATATATTTTAAAGCATGATAAACAAATGGTTTTCTTATACTAATTGCGTATTTTTTATCACTTACGGGACAGAATAGAAGGACATCTTTATGTATATCTAAGAGATGCTTCACAAAATCGTCTTCCGTTGAGAATATTTTGTCACAGGAATCACACAAGTAACCTGAATGGTCCTCGCGTATATGGCTTATTAGTCTGCTACGAAGTATAAATGATTTTTTGCAACTCTAGACAACAATAACATCATAACGGTAATATTATTTTTTTAACATGTTCTGCTGTAATCCGCTATATTTTACGCCATGGTAAATGGTTTTCTTATAAGAAAAGCGTGTTTATCACGTACCTGACATTGATACTTCCAATGATATTTTTTTCTGTGGTCATATAATTTTGTTTTTGATTCGAACTCTATGGTACAATCCTCACACTTGAAAAACTTTTCTTTATGTCTTAGTGTATGCCTGTTTAATTGTTCTATACGTAAAAATATTTTATTACATATCTAAAAAGAAAATCAGAAAATAATATTTTGTTAACATGTTCTGCTATTGTAATCCAATATATTTTAAAGCATGTTGAATAAATGGTTTTCTTTTAGTAAATGCGTAATTTGTTATCACTTACGGGACACTTATGATTGGGTACATTAGTTTCGACACATTTGTGATCATCTAATTTTTGTTTTGTCAGATATATTTGAAAACAGTAAGAACAGAAGTAAAACTTATGGGCAGCAAGCACATGTTTTTTTAGTGCGCGTGGATTTACGTATACTTTACATATCTATAGACAAAATAAACATCATAACGGAATTATTTTTGTGTTCACATAGTTTGCTACTGTAAACTGATATATTTCAAAGCATGCTAAAGAAATGGTTTTCTCATGATAAAGGTGTGTTAATCACGTACTTTACACATATGTTTACTTTGTGGATGATTATCGCGCATGTGTATTGCTAAAGTAAAATTTGAATTGAATATTTTGTGACAGTATTTACACGACACACTTGACTGGGTATGAGTTACTTCATGTTTTCGTAGATCACTTATATTTTCACATATCTTGGTAAATAACTAAACAAACATAACATTGTTACGAGAATAATTTGTTTGTCAACATGTTCTGCTAATGTAGACCGATATATTTTAAACCATGTTGCAAACATGGTTTCTTCATGACGAACGTATTTATCACGTACCTTAGATGTAACCATTTCAATGTCCTTTTCTGGATGCTCTTGACGTATGTGTGTACATAATAAATTCCTACTTTGAAAGCAAACACTTCTTTCTAACTTTCTACAGTACTCACACTCAAAAACATCTATTTGTTTATGAGTGGTTGCGTGATCTTCTAGTTCAGATCGTTCTTTAAATTTCTCGTGGCACCACTGAACAAAAAATAACATCGTACCAATATTAAAGTTACTATTCCCATGTTTTGATTATAGTCACATTTATTGTACATGTAAAATAGTATAGTGTTTAATATTTTGGACAAAGTGTTCCTACGAAAAAAGTAATTTTCATCACTCACTTTACATTTATAATAACGGTAGCTTGAATGCGTTTCTGCAATATGTTTGTCTAAATCGTCGGTGCATGTAAAAACTGAGTTACATACGTTACAAGATATGCGAGTTGAATGAATTTCTTCATGAATGATTAGTGCATATTGTGTTGCAAATCTCNTGTCACATAGCTGATAACAAAAATCATTGTAACAATAATTATTATTTTAGTCTGTCAATATATTCTATTACTACTGCTAGTATAAACCGACACAATATATTTAATATTTTGAACATGTGTTGTACTTACGATAATTGAGATTTTTTCGATACTTACTTCACATAAATAATTATTAGCTGGAATTTCTTGTCGACTAGATGAAGCAACTGATTCCATGGTAGGAAAAAAGTAGTAACAGTAATAACACAATACTGACAATGACTTGTGAAGAGTGTGTGCTGAGTTGAGAGACTTACGTTAAAATAATGTAGAGCACCTTTTATACAATATTTTACTAATAATGTTATACAAATCATACACAATAATAATTATAAAATTCAAATATAAGTATTGATTACATACAATAATACATAAATTAACAGTAACGTAAAACTATTATTTTAGTTTAGGTTACATTTGTATATTGTATATGTGTTGTAAGTCAAATGCTCTGTTAAGGTTGTCGCAGAAATGTGTTTTATCCTGTGTAGCTGATACAACTTTTGTCTTACGTGTTTACTTGTGTCGTTATTTTCTTGTCCGAATAATTATTCGTAAGAATTTGCAGATTGGAAACTGTTACAAACTATCGCTTTCTTGAGATAAATAAGTAGGTGTTGTAACAAATACAGTTTTATATACTGTATAGAGATAACTTTGAAATATATCTTTGTATCATTTCTCAAGTGAGACTGAAATGTAACTAAATTNGAAATAGTAAACGTACTACATATTATAGTATTTACTTATTATTTTTAATAACTAACAGCACATATACGAGTTACAAAATTCTCACCTGAATCGATACTTGAAGTGCTTGTCCTATACCAAAGTAACGAACTTTATGCGAAGAAATACAAAGAACGACTAAAAGGGTCACACGTATCTTTCAATATCACTGCTTACGTCTAAAACGCAAAACAAGAAATAAACGCGAGTCTTCGCAAGGTGTGTATCACATTTTGATACGAAGTATTACAGTGGCCGATAAAATAGTGAAGTGCAAACTGGAATAATTTTTCTTGGTACGTTTAAGAAGATCAAAAACGAAAGTGTAAACAAATTGTAAAATGTGTATGTCAAGGAAATAAAAGGTATATATAAAAACTATGTTGTAGTAAAAATAATGTTATTTAATTATGAGGAATACGTAACTTGTGATCATGTTTGCTCAACACTGTGGACATAAAAAAATGGTAAATAATTTACTTTTGTTTCGAAAACATATCTAACGAAATAGCTGTAAGCATGAATAAGGAACTTGAAAGAAAAACTGGTTAGCAATTCAGTTTACTTTATTTGCAATCTTTCTTTTGATGGTTTATCATAAATTTTTATTTGTATTTTGTAATAGTAGAAAATAGGTTTATTTTCGGCGTAACTTACGCCAAATTTTTATATCTTCTTTAAAACATTTTCATGTTATTATTATTTAAAGCATTTTCTTCTTAAAAAGAAAAAATAAAAAAAAATAAGGGAATGGCAATAACAAGCTAACACCAGATGGTTAGCTTGGTAATCAATATTACCAAAAAACGTGGAAACGGTGATTTTTTTAATATATATATTTATCATTACATATTTTGTACACTGTGCGTAATTCACTAATCTTTCAAAAAACTGTGCAATACCATTACGTTCAAGGAAGGTTGAGTGTAGTTTATACATAGTTTAAGAATTATGAGCAGATATTGTTTTTCTCCTAGACTAAATTCATCGTATGTTATAAGTAAAATTGTCATATTGAATGTGTCTAAATTCTTACTTACTTTTAAAACAATGGTCACATTTATTATAGAGATGCAATTATTGTATCTCGTAAATTAACAGTTTTGTTTTCATTGCAAATTAAATCGCTGTTGAATTTAAGGATGCAGAAGCAAAGTTTGAGGAAAACAAATATCTTACTATTACTAATCTGTATGTCTATTAACGTTTTCATCTTATACAGAAAAAAAAAAGATTTGCTAAACTAACAAAACGGATAGTTATTAAATAACGAAAAAAATTAGCTAGACTTATTGAGATTTTTTGTTTTACTACCGAAACGTTTTGTTCAACATACGAATAATTCGGTAAACTTAGCAATTTTTTCTAGCTGGTCAAGGAAAATTGTATTTTTTCGTATAGATCGACAAAGTATGACTGATAGACCGATATGTATTTATTACTATTCTAAATAAATGATTTGAGGCATGCGTGTTTTTTCCTTATGATACATAGAATACGGTTTTATCTGTATTTACGAGTTTTGTGCATTTTTAAATACATCTCTGTCGTGAGTATTTTTCTTACATTCACCCGGTAAGAAAATCTCATCTTTGATCTAACATGCGTTGGTACAGTCTTATTGTTTATAACAGAACGGAACAGAACCAAAGCGTATGTGACAACGTAGTTATTCGCACAGAAACGTGTACATCGTGGCGCTGGACTGGAACACATAAAGCGCGCCCATAACCGGCTTCTCTTCGACTTTCTCTTCGGATAACATTCAGGCGGTGTTTTCAAACGCGAGCGTCAACTTTTATGCGATACAGAAATCAAGAAACATATTAACGCCACGTTCATTTTATCGTCAAGCTTCCTATCGTGACAAAATTTTGATTGGTTGCTATTATCTTTGATAATATCATACAATTATCTTAACTGAGGTATTTATGTCGCGACTAAATAATATCATTTGGGATTTCGATAGTTATCGCGTGACGTTTGATAATTCATATATTTGTTATTCATATTTGTATATTGTTGTCTCAACACTATCAAAACCAACTCGTCAAAATGACTCGTCAAATGGTTTTCAAACTTCTTTAATTGAAAACAAATGATTTATTGAGTTAAATATTGTCTTTGTTCGCGATTACAAACTTTTATTTGAAATAAACTGAAAATCAGATACACATTCAACATCGGTAGTTCTGGTGTTAACAAAGCGCTGAAGGTGACGAAAATAAAAAAAAAAAATATATAAAAAAAATACTTTCTCGTACACGCGCGTACAATGTCAACACCCTATCAAGTGTCAACATCCTATTAAGATTCCTTATCGATACAATTCGTCGTATATCTGTTGTTGTACATCGCTTTCACGTTTAGTAGTCGAAGCGCGCGTGATGACTTAGTGGAATTAGAACATAATTACACACTGTAGTAAGCAAGAAAATTGATAAATAAATTCTAATAAGCGAGATTAACATCGGCAATAAAAATCCGACGTTCGGAAAAAGAGCGAGTGATGCGCGTTGAGTGATGTGTCGATGGTTCGAGAGAGTGGGTACAAAATGTACATAATCGCGATATAAATAATATAACGGTATATAATTCCATGTAAGAGATGGGCGTAGGCTTGGCCATTACCATGCGCGCTGGTATAGACGCGTCTTCTCTCGAGAACGACTGGGATTCATATTCGCGAGCAGATCTAAACTTAGTAAACTGGATCGTTCGGACCTTCGCTCGCCTTTTGCAAAATTGATCTTAATTGTAAAGAATCGCAATTGCAGTCTTTCAATGAGAAAAACAAATTTCGTTGCTTATTCCTTTATTTTTGGTAAATTTAAAATTGATCAAAACAATTAAGAGGCTTCATTAGTATTCAACAAAAAAAATTAATTAACTCAGTATTACATTTTTATTATATTATTGATATTTTCAATTAATAATTTTTCTTTTTTTTTTTTTGAATGAATTTTTACAAATTATCCAGCTATTTGTTTTACGATATGTGTGATTTGATGCTCTCACTCCAATATTAAAAGAAGCAAACTGCGTTTCAATTCCGAGAGACTGGCGATTAGAATTTTAACGAGTGCGTGGGGCAGAGAGCAGAGCACAGTTGTAACGGCCTGCTTCTGTTGGGTCGTATCGTCTGATTATAGGGCGACACCTTGTCCCACTTAATGACGCCGATGCCGCTCCGACAACTTTGTAAAGTCTCTCTAATTAGTCGCCCACGGCGAAGTACGACATATCGGTCGTTCTCCTCTCGCGAAATCCTCGTTGCTTGACAGTTTATACGCGATATTTGTATTCAATTGCGATTTTCACTCGCTCCCGGCGGTGTTTTTATCGCATTTACGCAAATCGTAAAAATATACAACGCTATAATTTCTTCGATATAACATACGTATTCAGTATGTTGTTATTTCGATATTAATTCGATCTCTGTCTCTCTTAAAGTGCGAATATTATAAATAGTAATTAAAAAAACGCGCGCGTGCAGATTGTCGTCGAGATGTGTTTTCCGGTAGGGAAGTTTTCTCGCGGAAGAGAGACACACACACACACACAGAGACCCACACACGCACGTATAATAAGCAACCGCGGTCTCGTATATATACACACTGTCCAGAAAGCTATCGCGATACAAAACCGCACTCGCACGGGTATTATAGACATCGTGCGTATCTACACAGTGTATATACGCGTTTTACGCGTTCCTCTTTTGATCGTCCGCTTCTCTCGCGGAATTGCGGAGGCTAGTTTCAGATGTAGAAGATCGCGCGATGGCAGCCACACCGCGCGCATAAATTAATCCTTTGTTGCGCGATCTCGGAGCAAAACGTTGCCTCTTTCTCTCTCTTTCTCTGCGATTTCTCGAGAGTTAAATATAGAAAGGATTTCTTTTTTTAATGTCAAGTTTTTTGCTCGGTTTAATTCTTGCTTATTTCTTATGTTGAAATTATTAGAGTTCTCGTCGGACGTCAATAATTATCCTTTCTTTCGTTTCGCTTCCCCCGACTTTGTGTTCCCGACATTGCACAAGCATCCGGAAGCGGCGGGCTTTCTTGCCGCCTTGATACATGGTTACATGTATCCGCTCGACTCAGGTCAAGCGTGAATCTAACCTACTGGTATTACCGCGTCGGATTTATCTCAAGAGATCGCTCCGGATTTTACTTTTCAATACCGACAAAAAAAATGACGTTTGCCGCGTCGCGTCGTTTCTATACACGAGCATATACACACATCCCTTCGCGGTACGCGACGCGATAACGACTTAATCCGTACTTCCGTTCGCGTCGATTCTACGTGACTTATCAAGATTACGCGCGCCGCAAGATATATCTCATTAGACCGCGCGTATCGTGTAACTATATATATATATACTTATATATACATATATATACATATATATATATATGTATATACATACATATACACGTTTTGTTTAATTTTTTTTATTTGAGACCAGAGAAATATACAAAGTGCTGTCTCACTTATTACAATTATAGTTGCATATATTCGTAAAATTTTGTAAACACCGTGGTTGTAAATTTAATTTGTAAATAAATAAATTTTCTATTAAAGAGTCTTTTGTACAGACTTAACACAAGTAATAAATTAGAGTTAACGCAATTATTGGCGGCTTGGTATAAAATTTGTTATTAATTACAAAATCAAATGTGTACGTTTCGATCTTTGATTCAAATTCTTCTCGTTACAAATTAATAATACACGAATGAATGCATATTAAACTAACAAGATTTATTTTGTCAATGTGTTCATTTGTCACTGTGTCAATTTAAACACGTTTAAATAAATAAAAATATATATTTCGCACAAACACACTGATCAAACAAATTTTTGCTGGTTTGATGTTACACTAGCTGCTGAATATTAATTAGTAAATTATAATTTTAATTATAAATTCTTCTTCTGGGTATATGTATATTAAAAATAAGTAGATACAAAAACAGAGTTTGTGCGCGCGCGCGCGTGATATGAGAGAGAATTATTATAAAATCGTAGATCCTATCTCTCATTACCATATTCCTTACTGCATTTCCTTATTCCTGACATCGCACAGGCACCCGGAAGCGACATCGTCTCTCATAGGATGATACGCCAGTTAAACACTTATCTCAGGTTAGCCGCGAATTTAATCTGACGAGATACTTGGGATTTATTTTTCGTCTTACAACAATGCAAAGAAAAATATAAACACCGTCGAAAACGACATTTTCACGTGATTTTTGATCGAAGAGAAAGTTTATGGTATAAAGTTTCCTGGTTTTATTTTTTCTGTTGACATTAACAATCAAATGACAAGATTTCAGATTTCTCATTTTAAATTACAAAAATGAGTAGTTTTATATTAACGAGAAAAAGGTCTGAAATATGAAAAATCTTTGTATTTGAAAACTGTTTTTGTTTCAAGTATTAAAATACAGAAGAAATAAAAAAATAATAAAAGATAAAATGTTTTTTCGAAAACCCGTCAATTTGACGAATGTCACTAAACTAGAACTAGGATATACATTGAACTCTTGTCCTACTAAAAGAGAGCATATATCATAAAAGTTACAAATCCTTCAAAGTCGATATGCCGATATCTCGCAGAACCGTGACTAAATTTTTTTTAAACGACAAATATTTTTTTTTAAAGCGTTGTTTGTTTCTTGCTCTCGGAAATCTAATCTCGCGAACGTTCTTCATTGACGGTTGCGCAATTACAGGCTATGAAAATCGCATTTCTTGTGGGTTCCGTCTTGCAGCGGTACTTGATTACTTTTCGTTAAGAAACCTCAGTGGAGTCCGCGTCGAGGTGACCTAGTGAGTGACTGTCAGGCGAAAAATAAAACATGCATGCATTGTGCATGCAAGTTCATGAAAAACAATATAAGAGACACATCACGTAGTTTTTCAATTTATTATCGCGGTATAGAAGTTCGTCTCTTTCGTCCAACGGAACTTTAATTTTGGTATTATCGCACATTTGCCACGGAATAACAATTACAATATTTCAAATTTAATAAAACATTTGTTGCAAAAGAGAGAGAGAGAGAGAGAGAGAACCGTTCGCTTCCGTTCCACATTACAATGAAATACGATACAGGTACATTGCGTGTTACGTTATCGCCCGACGTCAGAGCTCGTTAGGTACTTAATCTCATCGAAAACCATACTCCTCTTCGATCTTTCTCGTCAAACCGCGGTGTCATTACGCGTACTCATTTAAATTGCACCAATTAACGGCACAAACTAGCTAGTTTTTTGCGACGAAGAAAACCTCTTCACGCAGATTCCACGCTCGCATTCCGTGTAATATGTGCAATCAGGCTCGGATTCACCAACAGGTACATTTGCAAGAAGATAAAGATTTCTTCGTATTTTATGATGTTCTCGTCGTTACGTCAATGACAAGAATTACGCGAATACTATAACGATTCCGTGAAATCGCATCAAAATTTTTTGAAAAAAAAAAAAAAACGCAATAAAGTCCATCCGAATTAATGTAAGAAACGCTCACAAATGCAAATCGCAAAAAAAATGACCAAAGGCCTGTTGTTGACGAATTTTGTTTCTTCGTAAAAATCTACCGTATCTCGAAATCGGGAGTCAAGGCGGTGGTTCCACATTCAACATCCTGACCCAGTGAAGCGGGTTCTCCCGCCATGGTCTCTCCCCGGTTTCCCAAGTGTGGAGAGAAGTCGACGACTCACGGTGCATCGTTACACCGTAGGTCGCGACTTGACCCACAGTCTGAAACACTCTCCGCGCGAGCACACCAGCGTCCTCTCCTCTCTTGTTGTTCGATCGCTCGAGTCACGGCGCGCCTAGGCCGCGCCAACCGAGGAAGAAGAAGAAGAAGAAGAAGAGAGACGAGCAGGTCTCTCGTTGGAGAGGCGAACCAAGAGAGGCGATGTGCTGCACACGTGCACCTCGGGGCATTCGCGGGTTGGCAGTCGGCTCTTGAAAGCCGCCCGGTGAATGCCTCACGTACGCTCTCGTACACGCGTTTTTTTATCAATCTCTCCCGGCGCACCTAGGGGTTCGTGCCTGGCGGCAGTGCTGGCAGAATCCTTCGCGTCAAAGGAAGGTATTATCGAGAGGGAATCTCTCCCACGTGTGAGGGAAGGGAGGGGGAAAGAAGGGAGAGCACCGATAATTTTCACGGTTGTGTCCGTAATGCGCAGTGTGTTGAATGTTTATGCGAGCAAGTGCCAGCAACAGACGAAGAAGAAGAAGAAGAATAGAGTGAGAACGGTGCCGAGTGCGATTTTTAACACACTGGGATACTAAGCAGTCGCTTCGTGTCGTTCTTGCGACACGCCGGTTGGTGGTGATTTTAATGCCGCGGATGGGATTAAATTGACGTCTGCTGAACGGAACGCGAGAGAGAGAACTCAATGGGACTTCACAGCTTTTGTGCGCGCTTTGAAGCATTTGCAATTGTTCTTTGTTCCAATCTTCATATTGCAAGAGCGCTACTAAATATTTGTGTAGGTGTGTGGTTTTTTGTTTCGCGCGCTCACAATGCTGCGCGCGTGTAAACGTGAGTAGAGATATCTTACACATATATAATTTCTGTATTTTTTTCAATAAATTGAATATTACCGAGTGCAAGAGTTTTGATAGAAAAAAATAGACCGAGCAATTTTATGAAAAACTAATTTAATTTACATTTTTCACGAAGTCAGAATTTTTTTTTGCACTCACCTAATATATATTTCGTATTGTACATTAAATTATATAACATTAAATTATATAATGTTTTAAACAAATTTACATTAATTATTCTCCATATTACATCGGTCAAAATTAATGAATCAACGTTTAATTAAAATGTTTCGAGCAAATTTATATTAGTTGTATCTGGGGTCTGACATTGAACCTAATTGTTTCGACCTTAATTAACTCTGGGAAGATGTAATATGAGGAGAATGCACATATTTCGTAAGAACACGTTAGATAATTTTCTTTCATTACACACATACACGGACGCGTGCGTATATAACGTACGTATATATTTTTATTGGCAAATAGTGTTTTTATGTGTTTCTAAAGGAGGATAAAAGAAAAATTATATAAAAGAGAAATCGGACATTTGTATAAAGCGGCTATTATGATAACGGTCTCTCGGCGAGTTTTTCGCGCGTGTCAGTGGATCACTAGGTTTTTCCAATAACGATTTTCCGGTAACATGCTTTCTTGGCAATTTGATTTGTCGGTACCGTTTGTCGCGAGTGACAGCGCAAAGAAAGCAACGCAAATACGGAAGTTTAGAACGCGCAGTTTAGACACTCTCGAGAGAGCCAGTTTTTTTTTTTGTTTTTCTTTATCGAGCGTTGAGGCAAATTATATGTAATTGTACGCTTGGTTCTCTTCTCTCAAGCATTCGAAATCGATATACAATAATCGGTCGGTTAAAGGTTAATCTTTAAATTAAATAACGAATCTAATTCGAAACACACTTGACAGCTAACGACTTGATTTACGCGCGAATAATGGAAGGAAGATAAATCGCCGCCGCGCTTAGCGCGCGCGCGCGCGCGCACATACACACACATACATTCACGAGTCACTCGAAATAATCGCGAGGCTCCGTTACGCCGACAAAAAAATGGTCACGATCCGAAGAACCGAGTGTGATAGGACGCGCGCGAATATTTTGAAAGTACCGCATGTATATATTCTCTTCTTCTCCGTTAGCGCGGCTCGCCGGCACGTTGTCGCCGTGCGTGGTGAACGTGTGTGGGAATTTCTGAGACATCGGTGACAGTGACACTAATGACAAGAGAGTTTGAAGGGGAAAAAAACTCTGGTCTCGCACACTCGACATTACGCGCGATCACGTAGATCACGTACAAGATCACGCGAGCGATCTTAGCTATCGTGGGAAAGCGTAACCGCAAGAAACGACGGTGGAAAAATGTAAACGTTTGACGTTTAATAAAAACAAAAACTCAAAAAAAAAAAAAAAAAACAATTACTAAGTTATACGTACAATTCGCGGATAATAACGCGTGGAAATTCAAACGTTCGACAAAAGAAATTAACACAAAAGCTACATTGTAATTTACAGATAATATCATGTGAAAATACAGACTTGATAAAAAAACAAAAAGAATTGCCACAAAAGTTGCATATAATTTGCAGATAATAACGTGTGATAACGCTACGTGGTCCTTTCCACATCAGTATCAGATGATCACCACGAGAAACAAATAGTATAGTCAAGTAGCATCAAAATGTAGCTTTCGACGCGCGAATAATCGATGAAAAGCTATAACTTCATAACAAATTAAAGACGATTGAAGGGAAACTTTTGTGAGAAAAATCACTTTTATAAGAAAAAACTATACGTTTTACAAAAGATGATCGAGTCGGAAAATAATTTTGAGAATTATTTCTGTTGGATGCAATTTATCAGAAATAAAATATTTACGTGATTAACAAAAACAATGCGGAAATAAGAGAAAAACCACCACGTGAGTTAATTCCGAATGAGACACGCGTGGCTTTAAATAGATTTTCATTAGGACGGAAATTACCGCGGCGCAAAACATTCTCACATTAATGTCGCGAGTGTAATTTACGGACGTTTTATTCCGCGCGGCGCGTATATATAAAATCTTAATAAAACCCCGCATGTTACATAAAAACACGTTTTACTCATTTTGCCATTTGAGTAGGAGGCGCAGCAGCGCGCATTCGTTCATTCTCTCAAATGCTACTTTCGAGTCGTTTGCCTCTCGACCTATAATTACGCAAGTGTAAACACAATCGCGTAGCATAGAAGAAATGTGAGTAATGCGTCTGCCGCGGCGAGGAAGAGATAACGTAAGAAACAACGCACGCGGTTATGGTACGATTGTTCGTACGGAATCGAAAATAAAAACCGGATGTTAATGTCGAAAACTTCATCTTAATTTAACCTTCGCATCTTTTTCGTCCTTTCGAAACAACTCACAACAATCGTTACAAATTTATTTATGCAAAACAGAGGACGTTGTAATGGACACTTGAGAGAAAATGTCTGCGAATTCCCGCGAAAGGATTTTAATGCTTCGAAATTATTTTCAGATGAACTTTACGACTCAAAACAAATTTTCATTCGCCCACAGTTTAGTTTTTAGATGACACAAAAACAGTTCGAGATACATTATTGTGTAACGGATACGAATATTTGCATAAAACATTCGTTCGAAAGCAAGTCATGTAGAAGCGAACTTATAACGCGGAACTTGCGCGATCTGTTTCAGAAATCGAATTAAGGCGAAGAAAAAATCGTCGGTCCAAAAAGAATTATATAAATGATAGACCGCGATCGCGCGCGGATTCGCCTCCGGAGTTATCTCCCCGGGAAGGAAGATGCAAGCTATTACTTAAGTTGTTACACGAGTCTGACTGAAGGCCGGGGTCGTGGCACGCAAGAGATTCACGCAGTCCAGAATCCCACGGCCCTAATGATCGGTCATGCGATCAAACGCTAATCTTTGTGGTGCATGATGTGCTGCGCGCGTGTAAACAACTTCCCGACCGGAAAAGTTGCGTAGTCTCAACCGAGTTTCCGAGATCGGCTGCGTCGAGTGTAATTAATTAAGTGCGCCGAATCGATTAAAAAGTTTCACGGATATGTGCAACCGAACTTTTACAAGAAAAGAGACTGAAACTATGTCGTTAAAACGTGAACAAAACTACGATTTCGCGCTCAAACAGTGTCGAGTGTTCAGCGAAATGAATTTTTTTAAACTTGACTCATTTTTACTTCGTTCCGGTGCTTGTACGTGCGACGAAATATAACTTGCGGAACTTTCGAAGATAAGAAAAAAAAAAAAACGATGGGAAACACGAGATCGCAACCGTGTCGGCGAAACAAACCGCTCTACCTGTTCTATCTTATTCACCGCACGTGGAGCGTCGTGGTGGATCATCGGAAGGATCAGAATCGGTGCGACGATACCGACAGAGACACGGATCTGTCGTCGAAATGCAGCACCTGCAACGGTTGCGATTACCGACAGGACAGCCTGACGTTCGACAGGTAATGTGTGAAAATGTTTTCATACAATTTTCTAGTATTGGTTAGAAAGATAGTTGCTTTACCAACAGTTACATAAAGGTGGATGTGGTCTTGTATCGTAAACCTAAACTTAACATAACGACGCTAGATGTAGCTAAAAGGAGTCTGAAAAATCGCGCTTGTTTTCATAAACATAAACATAGAACGCACACTATTCTTCATACATTTTGCATTAATCACAGATGCTCTTATAAAACTTTTTTTTTTAACTTTTATTATACTACCACAACATAAGCGCGCGCTACGCGCACGCTATTGTTATTTTTATTTAACGTGTTGTCAGTGAACACAACTTGTCACCGCGATGACAGATAGTATATACGTCTTATAAACCATATAATACACATATGAGAAATGTCAGAAATAACGCATGAAAATCAAACTAAAAAAATAGTGAAAGAGAGAAGTGGAAAAACAACACGTGACTAAAGTCACGTAACAAGAAAAAAGGTAAAAAAGAAAATATTATATATATTATATGTAATATTCTATATCTATATATAATACACACACATACGCATATATGTATATATATATATATACCGTAATCACGTGACCGAAGTCAGT